>NC_092225.1:37428968-37462196 GCF_036320965.1 Panulirus ornatus
TGAGAGGCAAGTGTTTTGGGAGCAGCTAAATGAGTGTGTTAGCGGTTTTGATGCACGAGACCGGGTTATAGTGATGGGTGATTTGAATGCAAAGGTGAGTAATGTGGCAGTTGAGGGAATAATTGGTATGCATGGGGTGTTCAGTGTTGTAAATGGAAATGGTGAAGAGCTTGTAGATTTATGTGCTGAAAAAGGACTGATGATTGGGAATACCTGGTTTAAAAAGCGAGATATACATAAGTATACTTATGTAAGTAGGAGAGATGGCCAGAGAGCGTTATTGGATTACGTGTTAATTGACAGGCGTGCGAAAGAGAGACTTTTGGATGTTAATGTGCTGAGAGGTGCAACTGGAGGGATGTCTGATCATTATCTTGTGGAGGCTAAGGTGAAGATTAGTATGGGTTTTCAGAAAAGAGGAGTGAATGTTGGGGTGAAGAAGGTGGTGAGAGTAAGTGAGCTTGGGAAGGAGACCTGTGTGGGGAAGTACCAGGAGAGACTGTGTACAGAATGGAAAAAGGTGAGAACAATGGAAGTAAGGGGAGTGGGGGAGGAATGGGATGTATTTAGGGAATCAGTGATGGATTGCGCAAAAGATGCTTGTGGCATGAGAAGAGTGGGAGGTGGGCTGTTTAGAAAGGGTAGTGAGTGGTGGGATGAAGAAGTAAGAGTATTAGTGAAAGAGAAGAGAGAGGCATTTGGACGATTTTTGCAGGGAAAAAATGCAATTGAGTGGGACAAGTATAAAAGAAAGAGACAGGAGGTCAAGAGAAAGGTGCAAGAGGTGAAAAAAAGGGCAAATGAGAGTTGGGGTGAGAGACTATCAGTAAATTTTAGGGAGAAATAAAAAGATGTTCTGGAAGGAGGGTAAATAAGGTGCGTAAGACAAGGGAGCAAATGGGAACTTCAGTGAAGGGCGTAAATGGGGAGGTGATAACAAGTAGTGGTGATGTGAGAAGAGGTGGAATGAGTATTTTGAAGGTTTGTTGAATGTGTTTGATGATAGAGTGGCAGATATAGGGTGTTTTGGTCGAGGTGGTGTGCAAATTGAGAGGGTTAGGGAAAATGATTTGGTAAACAGAGAAGAGGTAGTAAAAGCTTTGCGGAAGATGAAAGCCGGCAAGGCAACAGGTTTGGATGGTATTGCAGTGGAATTTATTAAAAAAGGGTGATGACTGTACCTTTGACTGGTTGGTAAGGTTATTTAATGTATGTATGCCTCATGGTGAGGTGCCTGAGGATTGGCGGAATGCGTGCATAGTGCCATTGTACAAAGGCAAAGGGGATAAGAGTGAGTGCTCAAATTACAGAGGTATAAGTTTGTTGAGTATTCCTGGCAAATTGTATGGGGGGGTATTGATTGAGAGGGTGAAGGCATGTACAGAGCATCAGATTGGGGAAGAGCAGTGTGGTTTCAGAAGTGGTAGAGGATGTGTGGATCAGGTGTTTGCTTTGAAGAATGTATGTGAGAAATACTTCGAAAAGCAAATGGATTTTTATGTAGCATTTAATGATCTGGAGAAGGCATATGATAGAGTTGATAGAGATGCTCTGTGGAAGGTATTAAGAATATATGGTGTGGGAGGCAAGTTGTTAGAAGCAGTGAAAAGTTTTTATCGAGGATGTAAGGCATGTGTACGTGTAGGAAGAGAGGAAAGTGATTGGTTCTCAGTGAATGTAGGTTTGCGGCAGGGGTGTGTGATGTCTCCATGGTTGTTTAATTTGTTTATGGATGGGGTTGTTAGAGAGGTGAATGCAAGAGTTTTGGAAAGAGGGGCAAGGATGAAGTCTGTTGGGGATGAGAGAGCTTGGGAAGTGAGTCAGTTGTTGTTCGCTGATGATACAGCGCTGGTGGCTGATTCATGTGAGAAACTGCAGAAGCTAGTGACTGAGTTTGGTAAAGTGTGTGGAAGAAGAAAGTTAAGAGTAAATGTGAATAAGAGTAAGGTTATTAGGTACAGTAGGGTTGAGGGTCAAGTCAATTGGGAGGTGAGTTTGAATGGAGAAAAACTGGAGGAAGTGAAGTGTTTTAGATATCTGGGAGTGGATCTGGCAGCGGATGGAACCATGGAAGCGGAAGTGGATCATAGGGTGGGGGAGGGGGCGAAAATTCTGGGAGCCTTGAAGAATGTGTGGAAGTCGAGAACATTATCTCGGAAAGCAAAAATGGGTATGTTTGAAGGAATAGTGGTTCCAACAATGTTGTATGGTTGCGAGGCATGGACTATGGATAGAGTTGTGCGCAGGAGGATGGATGTGCTGGAAATGAGATGTTTGAGGACAATGTGTGGTGGAGGTGGTTTGATCGAGTAAGTAACGTAAGGGTAAGAGAGATGTGTGGAAATAAAAAGAGCGTGGTTGAGAGAGCAGAAGAGGGTGTTTTGAAATGGTTTTGTCACATGGAGAGAATGAGTGAGGAAAGATTGACCAAGAGGATATATGTGTCGGAGGTGGAGGGAACGAGGAGAAGAGGGAGACCAAATTGGAGGTGGAAAGATGGAGTGAAAAAGATTTTGTGTGATCGGGGCCTGAACATGCAGGAGGGTGAAACGAGGGCAAGGAATAGAGTGAATTGGAGCGATGTGGTATACCGGGGTTGACGTGCTGTCAGTGGATTGAATCAAGGCATGTGAAGCGTCTGGGGTAAACCATGGAAAGCTGTGTAGGTATGTATATTTGCGAGTGTGGACGTATGTATGTACATGTGTATGGGGGTGGGTTGGGCCATTTCTTTCGTCTGTTTCCTTGCGCTACCTCGCAAACGCGGGAGACAGCGACAAAGCAAAAAAAAAAAAAAAATATATATATATATATATATATATATATATATATATGAAATATGAAGTCTGTTGGGGATGAGAGAGCTTGGGAAATGAGTCAGTTGTTGTTCGCTGATGATACAGCGCTGGTGGCTGATTCATGTGAGAAACTGCAGAAGCTGGTGACTGAGTTTGGTAAAGTGTGTGAAAGAAGAAAGTTAAGAGTAAATGTGAATAAGAGCAAGGTTATTAGGTACAGTAGGGTTGAGGGTCAAGTCAATTGGGAGGTAAGTTTGAATAGAGAAAAACTGGAGGAAGTAAAGTGTTATAGATATCTGGGAGTGGATCTGGCAGCGGATGTAACCATGGAAGCGGAAGTGGATCATATGGTGGGGGAGGGGGCGAAAATCCTGTGAGCCTTGAAGAATATGTGGAAGTCGAGAACATTATCTCTGAAAGCAAAAATAGGTATGTTTGAAGGAATAGTGGTTCCAACAATGTTGTATGGTTGCGAGGCGTGGGCTATGGATAGAGTTGTGCCCAGGAGGATGGATGTACTAGAAATGAGATTTTTGAGGACAATATGTGGTGTGAGGTCGTTTGATCGAGTAAGTAACGTAAGGGTAAGAGAGATGTGTGGAAATAAAAAGAGCGTGGTTGAGAGAGCAGAAGGGTGTGTTTTGAAATGGTTTGGGCACATGGAGAGAATGAGTTAGGAAAGATCGACCAAGAGGATGTATGTGTCGGAGGTGGAGGGAACGAGGAGAAGTGGGAGACCAAATTGGAGGTGGAAAGATGTAGTGAAAAAGATTTTGTGTGATCGGGGCCTGAACATGCAGGAGTGTGAAAGGAGGGCAAGGAATAGAGTGAATTGGATCGATGTGGTATACCGGGGTTGACGTGCTGTCAGTGGATTGAATCAGGTCATGTGAAGCATCTGGGGTAAACCATGGAAAGCTGTGTAGGTATGTATATTTGCGTGTGTGGACGTGTGTATATACATGTGTATGGGGGTGGGTTTGGCCATTTTTATCGTCTGTTTCATTGCGCTACCTCGCAAACGCGGGAGACAGCGACAAAAAAAAAAAAAAAATATATATATATATATATATATATATATATATATATATATATATATATATATATATATATATATATATATATATATATATATATATATATATATATATATATATATATATATATATACATATATATATATATATATATATATATATATATATATATATATATATATATATATATATATATATATATATATATATATATATATATATATATCTTATCCCTGGGGATAGGGGAGAAAGACTACTTCCCACGTATTCCCTGAGTGTCGTAGAAGGCGAATAAAAGGGAAGGGAGCGGGGGGCTGGAAATCCTCCCCTCTCATTTTTTTCCAATTTTCCAAAAGAAGGAACAGAGAAGGGGGCCAGGTGAGGATATTCCCTCAAAGGCCCAGTCCTCTCTTCTTAACGCTACCTCGCTAATGCGGGAATTGGCAAATAGTATGAAAGAAGAGAAATATATATATTTTATTATACAACCCCTTCCACCTGCATGTTCGCTAGGTAGCACTAGGAAAAGACAACAAAGGCCAAAATCGTTCACACTGTCTCTAGCTGTCATGTATAATGAACCGCAACTACAGCTCCCTTTCCACATCTAGGCCCCAAAAAAATTTTTCCATAGTTTACCCCAGACGATTCACATGCCCTTGTTTAATACATTGATAGCACGTCGAACCTGGTATACCACATCGTTCCAATTCACTCAATTCCTTCCATCCCTTTCACCCTCCTGCATGTTCAGGCCCCGATCACTCAAATTCTTTTTCACTCCATCTTTCCACATCCAATTTGGCCTCCCACTTCTCTTCATTCCCTCCACCACTGACACATATATCCTCTTTGTCAATCTTTTCTCACTCATTCTCTCCAAGTGACCAAACCATTTCAAAACACCCTCTTCTGCTCTCTCAACCACACTCTTTTTATTACTACACATCTCACTTACCCTTTCATTACTTACTCGATCAAACCACCTCACACCAGATGTTCTCAAATACTTCATTTCCAGGACATCCACCCTCCTCCGCAAAACTCTACCTAGAGCCCTCGCCTCGCAATCATATAACATTCTTGGAACCATTATTCCTTCAAACATACCCATTTTTGCTTTCCAGGATAACGTTCTCAATTTCCACACATTTTTCAAAGCCCCCAGAACTTTCGTCCCCTCCCCACCCTATGATTTACTTCCACTTCCATGGTTCCATCCGCTGCCAAATCCACTCCCAGATATCTAAAACACTTTGCTTCCTCCAGTATTTCTCCATTCAAACTTACCTCCCAATTGACTTGTACCCCACCCTAACTGTGCCTAATAACCTTGCTCTTATTCACATTTACTCTCTCCTTTCTTCTTTCACACACTTTACCAAACTCAGTCACCAATTCTGCTGTTTCTCACACGAATCAGCCACAAGCGCTGTATCATCAGCGAACAACAACTGACTTACCTCCAAGCTCTCTCATCCACAACAGACTGCATACTTGCCCCTCTTTTCAAAACTCTTGCATTCACCTCCATGACAATCCCATTCATAAACATATTGAATAACCATGGAGACATCATGCACCGTTACCGTAAACCAACATTCTCTGAGAACCAATCACTTTCCTCTCTTCCTACTCGTACACATGCCTTACATCCTCCATAAAACCTTTTCACTGCTTCTAACAACTTGCCTCCCACACCATATATTGTTAATACCTTCCACATAGCAGTTGTTCGCTGATGTTACAGCGCTGGTTGCTGATTTGGATGAGAAACTGCAGAAGCTGGTGACTGAGTTTCGTAAAATGTGTGAAAGAAGAAAGGCGAGAATAAATGTGATTAAGAGCAAGGTTATTAGATATAGTAGAGTTGAAGGACAAGTCAACGTGGGGGTAAGTTTAAATGGAGAAAAACAGGAGGAAGTGAAGTGCTTTAGATATATGGGAGTGCATAGGGTGGGGGTGGGGTGGGGATGGGGGCGAAAGTTCTGTGAGCGTTGAAGAATGTATTGAAGTCCAGAACGTTATGTTTGAAAGTAAAAATGGGTATGTTTGAAGGAATAGAGGTTCCAACAATGTTATATGGTTACAAGGCGTGGGCGATAGATAGAGTTTTGCGGGAGAAGGTGGATGTGCTGGAAATGAGACGTGTGAGGACAATATGTGGTGTGAGATGGTTTGAAAGAGTAAGTAAAGAAAGGGTAAGAGAGATGTGTGCTAATTAAAGGATTGTGGTTGAGAGAACAGAGAAGAGTGCTTTCAAATGGTTAAGTCACTTGGAAAGAATGATTGAGGAAAGATTGACAAAGAGGATATTTGTGTCAGAGGTGGAGGGAACGAGGAGAAGTGGGAGACCAAATTGGAGGTGGAAGGATTGGGTGAAAATGATTTTGCGTGATCGGGGCCTGAACATGCAGGAGGGTTATAGGCGTGCAAGGAAAAATGTGAATTGGAACGATGTGTTATACTGGGGTCGACTTGCTGTCAATGGATTGAATCAGGGCATGTTAATCGTCTGGGGTAAACCATGGAAAGTTTTGTGGGGGCTGGATATGGAAAGGGAGCTGTGGTTTCACTGCATAATACATGACAGCTAGAGACTGAGTGTGAACGAATGTGCCCTTTGTAGTCTTTTCCTAGTGCTACCTCGCGCACATGCAACCGATATGAATTATGTAAATGTGTATATATGTATATATCTGTGTGTGTATATATAGGCATACGTTGCGATGTATAGGTATGTGTATGTGAAAGTGTGGACGTGTATGTATATACATGTGTGTGTGGGTGGGTTGGGCCATCCTTTAGTCTGTTTCCCTGCGCTACCTCGTTACCTCAGGAGACAGCGACAATGTGTGACAAATATGTAAATAAAGAAATAAGTAAATAGATAAATATATATATATATATATATATATATATATATATATATATATATATATATATATATATATATATATATATATATCACACTATTCTCCATTTCCCGCGTTAGCAAGGTAGCGTTAAGAACAGAGGACTGGACCTTTGAGGGAATATCCTCACCTGGCCCCCTTCTCTGTTCTTTCTTTCGGAAAACTAAAAAAAACTGAGAGGGGAGGATTTCCAGCCCCCCGCTCCCTTCCCTTTTAGTCGCCATCTACGACATGTATTCGTATGAGTCCACGGGGAAAATGAAACACGAAAAGTTCCCAAGTGCACTTTCGTGTAATAATCACATCATCATGGGAGACACAAGAGAGAAATATAACAGTCAGTTGATATACATCGAAGAGACGAAGCTAGGACGCCATTTGGTAAACATGTGAATGTCCAAAACATACAACGAGCGTTCATAAACTTATCATATTACAAATCTTATCAACAATAAAGTTATCTAATTTGTATAGACCATCACTAATATTAAGATTATAATTCTTTGTGTATCATATTATAGAAGATTCAATGATATTTCTCTTGATAATAGAGTTAGAGTTAGCAACTGAGATGGCGTTACTCCAGTCAATACAATGATCATAGCTTTTAACATGATTAAACAAGGCATTTGATTCTTGTCCCGTTCTTATACTATATTTATGTTGGTTAAGTCTAACAGAAAGATCCTTACCAGTCTTACCAACATAAAATTTATCACAGTTTCCACAAGGAACTTTATAGATGCAACCAAGAGAATTTTCTGGTGAATTCCTGATTAAGATATTCTTTATAGTATTATTTTTGCTAAAGGCAACATTTACATTAAAGGATTTAAGCAACATGGGAAGCAAAGTGAAATTATTATCAAAAGGGAGAACTAAAAGATTCTTGGTGTCAATGGGAGGTTTGGGCTCAACTCTATAGAATGATTTCTTTGCTAACTTAAGGAATTTATCAATGATAGATCTAGGGTACTGTAACTTAGATCCGATAGAATATATCTTCTCAAACTCATCATCAATAAACTCTGGACTGCAAATACGTAATGCCCTAAGGAACATAGGTTGAAATGATGATAATTTGACTCTGTCATGTTGAGATGAGTAATAATGGATACATTGGTGGGTTTTCTGTATATGCTAAACTTCAACTTGTTTCCTTGTCTATGGATCATGCAATCTAAAAATGGTAACATACCATTATTTTCATTTTCTACAGTAAATTCGATGGAAGGTACTAAATTGTTAAGTAAGGGGAGAAATATTTGTAAATTTTCATTTGTTGGCCAAGCACAAATAACATCATTTACATACCTAAACCAAATTGCATGAGAAGGTACGATATCCTTTAGTAATTTTCTTTCAAAAAATTCCATATAAAGATTACTCTTTCACCTGTACTAAGTAATCTTTATGTGGAATTTTTTGAAAGAAAATTACTAAAGGATATCTTACCTTCTAATGCAATTTGGTTTAGGTATGTAGATGATGTTCTTTGTGTTTGGCCAACAAATGAAAATTTACAAATATTCCTCCCCTTACCTAACAATTTAGTACCTTCCATCGAATTTACTGTAGAAAATGAAAATAACGGCATGTTACCATTTTTAGATTGCATGATCCATAGACGAGGAAACAAGCTGAAGTTTAGCATATACAGAAAACCCACCAATGTATGCTCATATATCCATTATTACTCATCTCAACATGACAGAGTTAAATTATCATCATTTCAATCTATGCTCCTTAGGGCATTACGTATTTGCAGTCCAGAGTTTATTGATGATGAGTTTGAGAAAATATGTTCGATTGGATCTAAGTTACAGAACCCTAGATCTTTCATTGATAAATCCCTTAAGTTAGCGAAGAAATCATTTTATAGAGTTGAGCACAAACCTCCCATTGACACCAAGAATATTTTAGTTCTTCCTTTTGATGATAATTTCTCTTTGCTTCCCATGTTGCTTAAATCCTTTAATGTAAATGATACCTTTAGCAACAATAATACTATAAAGAATATCTTAATCAGGAATTCACCAGAAAATTCTCTTGGTTGCATCTATAAAGTTCCTTGTGGAAACTGTGATAAATCTTATGTTGGTCAGACTGGTAAGGATCTTTCTGTTAGACTTAAGCAACATAAATATAGTATAAGAACGGGACAAGAATGAATCAAATGCCTTGTTTAATCATGTTAAAGTCTATGATCATTGTATTGTCTGGAGTAACGCGATATCAGTTGTTAACTCTAACTATATTACCAAGAGAAATATCATTGAATCTTCTATAATAAAATACACAAAGAATTATAATCTTAATATTAGTGATGGTCTATACAGAATAGAAAACTTTATTGTTGATAAGATTTGTAAAATGATAAGTTTATGAACGCTCGTTGTATGTTTTGGACAATCATATGTTTACCAAATGGCGTCCTAGCTTCGTCTCTTCGATGTATATCAACTGACTGTTATATTTCTCTCTTGTGTCTCCCATGATGATGTGATTATTACACGAAAGTGCACTTGGGAACTTTTCGTGTTTCATTTTCCCCGTGGACTCATAGGAATATCTTGATCACGCGCAAAATTGTGATCCTTTCCAACATATGTATATATATATATATATATATATATATATATATATATATATATATATATATATATATATATATATATATATATATATATATATATATATATAGGTATTGAATAAAGAGTCAGAAGTTAAACGAGAAAGTATTGTGAAGTTCCAAGAGCAGATGCAGCAGATGATTGTCAAACTGATGGGGAAATGAGTAACATAGTATTCCTTACAAAAATTTGGAAAAAGGTCTCGGCTAGCCCTGGATTGGCTGCTTGCACCAGGTCATAGATACTTTCATAAATATAAGATGAATATCGTGTTTGAGAATTTATCTCGTGTGCATGTTTTGAATAAATGCAAATGAGAATATTTCGTTATGGTATACAATAAATATTTTATTCTATAGTTTTGGGAGCGGTGTCTTGGAAATCCTCCCTTCTCGTTTTTTTTTTTTTTTTTTTTTTTCAAAAGCAGGAACAGAGAAACGGGTCGGGTGAGGATATTCTCTTAAAGGCCTAGCCCTCTGTTCTTAACGCTACCTTGCTAATGCGGGAAATGGCGAATAGTATGAAAGAAAAAGATATATATATATATATATATATATATATATATATATATATATATAAACGGAAATGGTGAAGAGCTTGTAGATTTATGTGCTGAAAAAGGACTGGTGATTGGGAATACCTGGTTTAAAAAGCGAGATATACATAAGTATACGTATGCAAGTGGGAGAGATGGCCAGAGAGCGTTATTGGATTACATGTTAATTGACAGGCGCGCAAAAGAGAGACTTTTGGATGTTAATGTGCTGAGAGGTGATACTGGAGGGATGTCTGATCATTATCTTGTGAGGCTAAGATAAAGATTTGTATGGGTTTCAGAAAAGAAGAGTGAATGTTGGGGTGAAGAGGGTGGTGAGAGTAAGTGAGCTTGAGAAGAAGACTTGTGTGAGTAAGTACCAGGAGAGACTGAGTACAGAATGGAAAAAGGTGAGAACAATGGAAATAAGGGGAGTTGGGGAGGAATGGGATGTATTTAGGGAATCAGTGATGGATTGCGCAAAAGATGCTTGAGGCATGAGAAGCGTGGGAGGTGGGTTGATTAGAAAGGGTAGTGAGTGGTGGGATGAAGAAGTAAGATTATTAGTGAAAGAGAAGAGAGAGGCATTTGGATGATTTTTGCAGGGAAAAATGCAATTGAGTGGGAGATGTATAAAAGAAAGAGACAGCAGGTCAAGAGAAAGGTGCAAGAGGTGAAAAAGAGGGCAAATGAGAGTTGGGGTGAGAGAGTATCATTAAATTTTAGGGAGAATAAAAAGATGTTCTGGAAGGAGGTAAATAAAGTGCGTAAGTTGAGGGAGCAAATGGGAACTTCAGTGAAGGGCGCTAATGGGGAGGTGAAAACAAGTAGTGGTGATGTGAGAAGGAGATGGAGTAAGTATTTTGAAGGTTTGTTGAATGTGTTTGATGATAGAGTGGCAGATATAGGGTGTTTTGGTCGAGGTGGTGTGCAAAGTGAGAGGGTTAGGGAAAATGATTTGGTAAACAAAGAAGAGATAGTAAAAGCTTTGCGGAAGATGAAAGCCGGAAAGGCAGTAGGTTTGGATGGTATTGCAGTGGAATCTATAAAAAAAAGGGGTTGACTATATTGTTGACTGGTTGGTAAGGTTATTTAATGTATGTATGACTCATGGTGAGGTGCCTGAGGATTGGCGAAATGCGTGCATAGTGCCATTGTACAAAGGCAAAGGGTATAAGAGTGAGTGCTCAAGTTACAGAGGTATAAGTTTGTTGAGTATTCCTGGTAAATTTTATGGGAGGGTATTGATTGAGAGGGTGAAGGCATATACAGAGCATCAGATTGGGGAAGAGCAGTGTGGTTTTAGAAGTGGTAGAGGATGTGTGGATCAGGTGTTTGCTTTGAAGAATGTATGTGAGAAATACTTAGAAAAGCAAATGGATTTGTATGTAGCATTCAATGATCTGGAGAAGGCATACGATAGAGTTGATAGAGATGCTCTGTGGAAGGTATTAAGAATATATGGTGTGGGAGGCAAGTTGTTAGAAGCAGTGAAAAGTTTTTATCGAGGATGTAAGGCATGTGTACGTGTAGGAAGAGAGGAAAGTGATTGGTTCTCAGTGAATGTAGATTTGCGGCAGGGGTGTGTGATGTCTCCATGGTTGTTTAATATGTTTATAGATGGGTTTGTTAGGGAGGTGAATGCAAGAGTTTTGGAAAGAAGGGCAAGTATGAAATCTGTTGTGGATGAGAGAGCTTGGGAAGTGAGTCAGTTGTTGTTCGCTGATGATACAGCGCTGGTGGCTGATTCATGTAAGAAACTGAAGAATCTGGTGACTGAGTTTGGTAAAGTGTGTGAAAGAAGAAAGTTAAGAGTAAATGTGAATAAGAGCAAGGTTATTAGGTAGAGTAGGGTTGAGGGTCAAGTCAATTGGGAGGTAAGTTTGAATAGAGAAAAACTGGAGAAAGTTAAGTGTTTTAGATATCTGGGAGTGGATCTGGCAGCGGATGTAACCATGGAAGTGAAAGTGAATCATAGGGTGGGGGAGGGGGTGAAAATCCTGGGAGCCTTGAAGAATATTTGGAAGTCGAGAACATTATCTCTGAAAGCAAAAATGGGTATGTTTGAAGGAATAGTGGTTCCAACAATGTTGTATGGTTCCGAGGCGTGGGCTATGGATAGAGTTGTGTGCAGGAGGGTGGATGTGCTGGAAATGAGATGTTTGAGGACAATGTGTGGTGTGAGGTGATTTGATCGAGTATGTAATGTAAGGGTAAGAGAGATGTATGGAAATAAAAAGAGCGTAGTTGAGAGAGCAGAAGAGGGTGTTTTGAAATGGTTTGGGCACATGGAGAGAATGAGTGAGGAAAGATTGACCAAGAGGATATATGTGTCGGAGGTGGAGGGAACGAGGAGAAGTGGGAGACCAAATTGGAGGTGGAAAGATGGAGTGAAAAAGATTTTGAGTGATCGGTGCCTGAACATGTAGGAGGGTGAAAGGCTGGAAAGGAATAGAGTGAATTGGATCGATATGGTATACCGTTGTTGACGTGCTTGAATCATGGCATGTGAAGCGTCTGGGGTAAACCATGGAAAGTTGTGTGGTGCCTGGATGTGGAAAGGGAGCTGTGGTTTCGGGCATTATTGCATGACAGCTAGAGACTGAGTGTGAACGAATTGGGCCGTTGTTGTCTTATCCTAGCGCTACCTCGCACACATGAGGCGGGAGGGAAATGGTATTCCATGTGTGGCGAGGTGGCGATGGAAATGAATAAAGGCAGACAGTATGAATTGTGTGCATGAGTATATATGTATGTGTATGTGTGTGTATATATATGTGTACATTGATATGTATAGATATGTATATTTGGGTGTGAGGACATGTATGTATATACATGTGTATGGGGGTGGGTTGGGCCATTTCTTTCGTCTGTTTCCTTGCGCTACCTTGCAAACGCGGGAGACAGCGACAAAGCAAAAATATATATATATATATATATATATATATATATATATATATATATATATATATATATATATATATATATATATATATATATATATATATATTATCCCTGGGGATAGGGGATTAAGTATACTTCCCAGGTATTCCCTGCGTGTCGTAGAAGGCGACTAAAAGGGGAGGGAGCGGGGGGCTGGAAATCCTCCCCTCTGTTTTTTTTTTTTTTTTTTTTTTCCAAAAGAAGGAACAGAGGGGGCCAGGTGAGGATATTCCAAAAAAGGCCCAGTCCTCTGTTCTTAACGCTACCTCGCTAAGGCGGGAAATGGCAAATAGTCTAAAAGAAAGAAAGAATATATATATATATATATATATATATATATATATATATATATATATATATATATATATATATATATATATATATATATATATATATATATATATATATATATATATATATATATATATATATATATATATATATATATATATATATATATATATATATATATATATATATATATATACATATATATATATATATATATATATATATATATATATATATATATATATATATATATATATATATATATATATATATATATATATATATATATATATATATATATATATATATATATATATATATATATATATATATATATATATATATATATATATATATATATATATATATATATATATATATATATATATATATATATATATATATATCCCTGGGGATAGGGCTGAAAGAATACTTTCCACGCATTCCTCACGTGTCGCAGAAGGCGACTAAAGGTGTCGGGAGCGGAGGGCCAGAAACACACCCCTCCTTGTATTTTAACATTCTAAAAGGGGAAACAGAAGAAGGAGTTACTCGAGGAGTGCTCATCTTCCTCGAAGGCTCAGATTGGGGTGTCTAAATGTGTGTGGATGTAACCAAGATGTGAAAAAAGGAGAGATAGGTAGTATGTTTGAGGAAAGGAACCTGCATGTTTTGGTTCTGAGTGAAACGAAGCTCAAGGGAAAAGGGGAAGAGTGGTTTGGGAATGTCTAGAGTAAAGTCAGGGGTTAGTGAGAGGACAAGAGCAAGAGAAGGAGTAGCACTACTCCTGAATCAGTAGTTGTGGGAGTATGTGATAGAGAGTAAGAAAGTAAATTCTAGATTGATCAGTTTAAAACTGAAAGGTGATGGAGAGTGATGGGTGATTATTGGTGCATATGCACCTGGGCATGAGAAGAAACATCATGAGAGGCAAGTGTTTTGGGAGCAGCTGAATGAGTGTGTTAGTGATTTTGATGCACGAGACCGGCTTATAGTGATGGGTGATTTGAATGCAAAGGTGGCAGTTGAGGGAATAATTGGTATACATGGAGTGTTCAGTGTTGTAAATGGAAATGGGGAAGAGCTTGTAGATTTATGTGCTGAAAAAGGACTGGTAATTGGGAATACCTGGTTTAAAAAGCGAGATATACATAAGTATACGTATGTAAGTAGCAAAGATGGCCAGAGAGCGTTACTGGATTACATGTTAATTGATAGTCGCGCGAAAGAGAGACTTTTGGATGTTCATGTGCTGAGAGGTGATACTGGAGGGATGTCTGAGCATTATCTTGTGGAGGCGAAGGTGAAGATTTGTATGGGTTTTCAGAAAAGAAGAGAGAATGTTGGGGTGAAGACAGTGGTGAGAGCAGATGAGCTTGGGAAGGAGACTTATGTGAGGAAGTGCCAGGAGAGACTGAGTACAG
Source organism: Panulirus ornatus (assembly GCF_036320965.1). Taxonomy (NCBI): domain Eukaryota; kingdom Metazoa; phylum Arthropoda; class Malacostraca; order Decapoda; family Palinuridae; genus Panulirus; species Panulirus ornatus. The sequence continues at coordinate 37,443,545 of NC_092225.1, forward strand.
AATGGAAAAAGGTTAGAACAAAGGAGGTAAGGGGAGTTGGGGAGGAATGTGATATATTTAGGGAATCAGCGATGGCTTGCGCAAAATATGCTTGTGCCATGAGAAGCGTGGGAGGTCGGTTGATTAGAAAAGGTAGTGAGTGGTGGGATGAAGAAGTAAGATTATTAGTGAAAGAGAAAAGAGACGCATTTGGACGATTTTTGCAGAGAAAAATTCAAATGAGTGGGAGACGTATAAAAGAAAGAAGCAGGAGGTCTACAGAAAGGTGCAAGAGGTGAAAAAGAGAGTAAATGAGAGTTGGGGTGAGAGAGTATCATTAGATTTCAGGGAGAATAAAAAGATGTTTTGGAAGGAGGTAAATAAAGTGCGTAAGACAAGGGAGCAAATGGGAACTTCAGTGAAGGGGGCTAATGGGGAGGTGATAACAAGTAGTGGTGATGTGAGGAGATGGAGTGAATATTTTGAAGGTTTGTTGAATGTTTTTGATGATAAAGTGACAGATAAAGGGTGTTTTGTTCGAGGTGGTGGGCAAAGTGAGAGGGTTAGGGAAAATGATTTGGTAAATAGAGAAGAGGTAATAAAAGCTCTAAGGACGATGAAAGCCGGCAAGGCAGCAGGTTTGGATTGTATTGCAGTGGAACTTATTAAAAAAGGGGTTGACTGTATTGTTGACTAGTTGGTAAGGTTATTTAATGTATGTATGATTCATGGAGAGGTGCCTGAGGATTGGCGGAATGCTTGCATAATGTCATTGCACAAAGGCAAGGGGGATAAGAGTGAATGCTCAAATTAGAGAGGTATAAGTTTGTTGAGTATTCCTGGTAAATTATATGGGAGGGTATTGATTGAGAGAGTGAAGACATGTACAGAGCATCAGATTGGGGAAGAGCAGTGTGGTTTCAGAAGTGGTAGAGGATGTGTGGATCAGGTGTTTGCTTTGAAGAGTGTATGTGAGAAATACTTAGAAAAACAAATGGATTTGTATTTAGCATTTATGGATCTGGAGAAGGCATATGATAGAGTTGATAGAGATGCTCTGTGGAAGGTTTTAAGAATATATGGTGTGGGAGGCAAGTTGTTAGAAGCAGTGAAAAGTTTTTAAAGAGGATGTAAGGCATGTGTACGTGTAGGAAGAGAGGAAAGTGATTGGTTCTCAGTGAATGTAGGTTTGCCGCAGGGTTATGTGATGTCTCCATGGTTGTTTAATTTGTTTATGGATGTTGTTTTTAGGTACTGAATGCAAGAGTTTTGGAAAGAGTGGGAAGTATGCAGTCTGTTGTGGATTAGAGAGCTTGGGAAGTGAGTCAGTTGTTGTTCGCTGATGATACAGCGCTTTTGGATGATTCATGTAAGAAATTGCAGAAGCTGGTGACTGAGTTTAGTAAAGTGTATGAAAGAAGAAAGTTCAGAGTAAATGTGAATAAGAGCAAGGTTAATAGGTACAGTAGGGTTGAGGGTCAAGTCAATTGGGAGGTGAGTTTGAATGGAGAAAAACTAGAGGAAGTAAAGTGTTTTAGATATCTGGGAGTGGATCTGGCAGCGGATGGAACCATGAAAGCGGAAGTGAATCATACGGTGGGGGAGGGGGCGAAAATTCTGGGAGCCTTGAAGAATGTTTGGAAGTCGAAAACATTATCTCTGAAAGCAAAAATGGGTATGTTTGAAGGAATAGTGGTTCCAACAATGTTGTATTGTTGCGAGGCGTGGGCTATGGATAGAGTTGTGCGCAGGAGGGTGGATGTGCTGAAAATGAGATGTTTGAGGGCAATATGTGGTGTGAAGTGGTTTGATCGAGTAAGTAATATAAGGGTAAGAGAGATGTGTGGAAATAAAAACAGTGACGTTGAGAGAGCAGAAGAGGGTGTTTTGAAATGGTTTGGTCACACGGAGAGAATTAGTGAGGAAAGATTGACCAAGAGGATATATGTGTCAAAGGTGGAGGGAACGAGGAGAAGTGGGAGACCAAATTGGAGGTGGAAAGATGGAGTGAAAAAGATTTTGTGTGATCGGGGCCTGAATATGCAGGAGGGTGAAAGGCTTGCAAGGAATAGATTGAATTGAAATGATGTGGTATACCAGGGTCGACGTGCTGTCAATGGATTGAACCAGGGCATGGAAGCGTCTAGGGTATACAATGGAAAGTTGTGTGGGGCCTGGAGTTGAAAAGGGAGCTGTGGTTTCAGTGCATTATTACATGACAGCTAGAGACTGAGTGTGAACGAATGGGGCTTTTGGTGTCTGTTCCTAACGCTACCTCGCACACATGAGGGGGGAGGGGGTTGTTACTCCATGTGTGGCTGGGTGGTCATGTGAACAAATAAAGGCAGACAGTATGAATTATGTACATGTGTATATATGTATATGTCTGTGTGTGTATATATATGTGTACATTAAGATGTATAGGTATGTATATTTGCTTGTGTGGACGTGTATGTATATACATGTGTATGTGGGCGGGTTGCGCCATTCTTTCGTCTGTTTCCTTGCGCTACCTCGCTTTCGCGGGAGACAGCGACAAAGCAAATAAGAAAAAAAAAAAAAAATTATATATATATATATATATATATATATATATATATATATATATATATATATATATATATATATATATATATATATATATGTATATATATATATGTATATATGTATATATATATATATGTATATATATATATATATATATATATATATATATATATATATATATGTATATATATATATATATATATATATATATATATATATATATATATATATATATATATATATATATATATATGTATATATATATATATATATATGTATATATATATATATGTATATATATATATATGTATATATATATATATATATATATATATATATATATATATATATATATATATATATATATATATATATATATATATATATATATATATATATATATATATATATATATATATATGTATACATTTGTCGGAGGTGGAGGGAACGAGGAGAAGTGGGAGACCAAATTGGAGGTGGAAAGATGGAGTGGAAAAGATTTTGTGTGATCGGGGCCTGAACATGCAGGAGGGTGAAAGGAGAGCAAGTAATATAGTGAATTGGATCGATGTGGTATACCGGGGTTGACGTGCTGTCAGTGGATTGAATCAGGGCATGTGAAGCGTCTGGGGTAAACCATGGAAAGCTGTGTAGGTATGTATATTTGCGTGTGTGGACGTATGTATATACATGTGTATGGGGGTGGGTTGGGCCATTTCTTTCGTCTGTTTCCTTTCATTAATAATCTTACTTCTTCATCCCACCACTCACTACCCTTTCTAATCATCCCACCTCCCACACTTCTCATGCCACAAGCATCTTTTGCGCAAGCCATCACTGCTTCCCTAAATACATCCCATTCCTCGACCACTTCCCTTACCTCCTTTGATCTCAACATTTTCCATTCTATACTCAGTCTCTCCTGGTACTTCCTCACACAAATCTCCTTCCCAAGCTCACTTACTCTCACCACTCTCTTCATCCCAACATTTTCTCTTCTTTTCTGAAAACCCCTACAAATCTTCACCTTCGCCTCCGCAAGATAATGATCAGACATCCCTCCAGTTGCACCTCTCAGCACATTAACATCCAAAAGTCTTTCTTTCACTCGTCTATCAATTATCACGTAATCCAATAACGCTCTATGGCCATGTCTCTTGCTTACATACGTATACTTATGTATATCTCGTTTTTTAAACTAGGTATTCCCAATAACCAGTCCTTTTTCAGCACATAAATCTACAAGCTCTTCACCATTTCCATTTACACCACTGTACACCCCATGTATACCAAATATTCCCTTAACTGCAACATTACTCACCTTTGCATTCAAATCACCTATCACTTGTGCATCAAAACCACTAACACACTCATTCAGCTGCTCCCAAAACACTTGCCTCTCATGACCTTTCTTCTCATGCCCAGGTGCATATGCACCAATAATCACCCACATCTCTCCATCAACTTTTAGTTTTTCCCTTATCAATCAAGAATTTACTTTCTTACACTCTATCATATACTCCCACCACTCCTGTTTCAGGAGTAGTGCTACTCCTTCTCTTGCTCTTGTCCTCTCACTAACCCCTGACTTTACTCCCAAACCACTCTACCCCTTTACCCTTGAGCTTCGTTTCACTCAGAGCCAAAACATCCAGGTTCCTTTCCTCAAACATACTACCTATCTCTCCTTTTTTCTCATCTTGGTTACATTCACACTCATTTAGACACCCCAATCTGAGCCTTCGAGGAGGATGGGCACTCCCCGCGTGACTCCTTCCTCTGTTTCCCCTTTTAGAAAGTTAAAATATATGGAGGGGAGGGTTTTTGGTCCCCACTCCCACCCACTTTATTCGCCATCTATGACACGTGAGGAATGTGTGGGAAGTATTCATTCTCTTCTATCCCCAGGGATATATATATATATATATATATATATATATATATATATATATATATATATATATATATATATATATATATATATATATATATATATATATATATATAAATATATGGGTGATTTGAATGCAAAGGTGAGTAATGTGGCAGTTGAGGGAATAATATGTATACATGGGGTGCTCAGTGTTGTAAATGGAAATGGTGAAGAGCTTGTAGATTTATGTGCTGAAAAAGGACTGATGATTGGGAATACCTGGTTTAAAAACCGAGATATACATAAGTATACTTATGTAAGTAGGAGAGATGGCCAGAGAGCGTTATTGGATTACGTGTTAATTGACATGCACGCGAAAGAGAGACTTTTGGATGTTAATGTGCTGAGAGGTGCAACTGGAGGGATGTCTGATCATTATCTTGTGGAGGCTAAGGTGAAGATTTGTATGGGTTTTCAGAAAAAAGAGTGAATGTTGGGGTGAAGAGGGTGGTGAGAGTAAGTGAGCTTGGGAAGGAGACTTGTGTGAGGAAGTACCAGGAGAGACTGAATACAGAATGGAAAAAGGTGAGAACAATGGAAGTAAGGGGAGTGGGGGAGGAATGGGATGTATTTAGGGAATCAGTGATGGATTGCGCAAAAGATGCTTGTGGCATGAGAAGAGTGGGAGGTGGGTTGATTAGAAAGGGTAGTGAGTGGTGGGATGAAGAAGTAAGTGTATTAGTGAAAGAGAAGAGAGAGGCATAAAAGAAAGAGGCAGGAGGTCAAGAGAAAGGTGCAAGAGGTGAAAAAAAGGGCAAATGAGAGTTGGGGCGAGAGAGTATCATTAAATTTTAGGGAGAATAAAAAGATGTTCTGGAAGGAGGTAAATAAAGTGCGTAAGACAAGGGAGCAAATGGGAACTTCAGTGAAGGGCGCAAATGGGGAGTTTATAACAAGTAGTGGTGATGTGAGAAGGAGATGGAGTGAGTATTTTGAAGGTTTGTTGAATGTGTTTGATGATAGAGTGGCAGATATAGGGTGTTTTGGTCGAGGTGGTGTGCAAAGTGAGAGGGTTAGGGAAAATGATTTGGTAAATAGAGAAGAGGTAGGAAAAGCTTTGCGGAAGATGAAAGCCGGCAAGGCAGCAGGTTTGGATGGTATTGCAGTGGAATTTATCAAAAAAGGGGGTGACTGTATTGTTGACTTGCTGGTAAGGTTATTTAATGTATGTATGACTCACGGTGAGGTGCCTGAGGATTGGCGGAATACGTGCATAGTGCCATTGTACAAAGGTAAAGGGGATAAGAGTGAGTGCTCAAATTACAGAGGTATAAGTTTGTTGAGTATTCCTGGTAAATTATATGGGAGGGTATTGATTGATAGGGTGAAGGCATGTCCAGATCATCAGATTAGGGAAGAGCAGTGTGGTTTCAGAAGTGGTAGAGGATGTGTGGATCAGGTGTTTCTTTTGAAGAATGTATGTGAGAAATACTTAGAAAAGCAAATGGATTTGTATGTAGCATTTATGGATCTGGAGAAGGCATATGATAGAGTTGATAGAGATGCTCTGTGGAAGGTATTAAGAATATATGGTGTGGGAGGCAAGTTGTTAGAAGCAGTGAAAAGTTTTTATCGAGGATGTAAGGCATGTGTACGAGTAGGAAGAGAGGAAAGTGATTGGTTTTCAGTGAATGTAGGTTTGCGGCAGGGGTGTGTGATGTCTCCATGGTTGTTTAATTTGTTTATGGATGGGGTTGTTAGGGAGGTGAATGCAAGAGTTTTGGAAAGAGGGGCAAGTATGAAGTCTGTTGGGGATGAGAGAGCTTGGGAAGTGAGTCAGTTGTTGTTCGCTGATGATACAGCGCTGGTGGCTGATTCATGTGAGAAACTGCATAAGCTGGTGACTGAGTTTGGTAAAGTGTGTGAAAGAAGAAAGTTAAGAGTAAATGTGAATAAGAGCAAGGTTATTAGGTACAGTAGGGTTGAGGGTCAAGTCAATTGGGAGGTGAGTTTGAATGGAGAAAAACTGGAGGAAGTGAAGTGTTTTACATATCTGGGAGTGGATCTGGCAGCGGATGGAACCATGGAAGCGGAAGTGGATCATAGGGTGGGGGAGGGGGCGAAAATTCTGGGAGCCTTGAAGAATATGTGGAAGTCGAGAACATTATCTCGGAAAGCAAAAATGGGTATGTTTGAAGGAATAGTGGTTCCAGCAATGTTGTATGGTTGCGAGGCGTGGGCTATGGATAGAGTTTTGCGCAGGAGGATGGATGTGCTGGAAATGAAATGTTTGAGGACAATGTGTGGTGTGAGGTGGTTTGATCGAGTAAGTAACGTAAGGGTAAGAGAGATGGGTGGAAATAAAAAGAGCGTGGTTGAGAGAGCAGAAGAGGGTGTTTTGAAATAGTTTGGGCACATGGAGAGAATGAGTGAGGAAAGATTGAACAAGAGGATATATGTGTCGAAGGTGGAGGGAACGAGGAGAAGAGGGAGACCAAATTGGAGGTGGAAAGATGGAGTGAAAAAGATTTTGTGTGATCGGGGCCTGAACATGCAGGAGGGTGAAAGGAGGGCAAGGAATAGAGTGAATTGGAGCGATGTGGTATACCGGGGTTGACGTGCTGTCAGTGGATTGAATCGGGGCATGTGAAGCATCTGGGGTAAACCATGGAAAGCTGTGTAGGTATGTATATTTGCCTGTGTGGATGTATGTATATACATGTGTATGGGGGTGGGTTGGGCCATTTCTTTCGTCTTTTTCCTTGCGCTACCTCGCAAACGCGGGAGACAGCGACAAAGCAAAAAAAAGAAAAAAAAAAAATATATATATATATATATATATATATATATATATATATATATATATATATATATATATATATATGTATATGATTTATTTATTTCATTTATTTTGCTTTGTCGCTGTCTCCCGCGTTAGCGAGGTAGCGCAAGGAAACAGACGAAATAATGGCCCAACCCGCCCACATACACATGTTTATACATACACGTCCACACACGCAAACATACATACCTATACATCAGACATTTAAATATATACACATGTACATAATTCATACTGTCTGCCTTTATTTGATCCCATCGCCACCCCGCCACACATTTAAGAACAGCCCCCTCCCCTCTCATGTGTGCGAGGTTGAGCTAGGAAAAGACACCAAATGCCCCATTCTTTCACAGTCAGTTTCTAGCTGTCATGTAATAATGCACCGAAACCACAGCTATATATATATATATATATATATATATATATATATATATATATATATATATATATATATATATATATATATATATATATATATATATATATATATATATATACTTTTCTTTTAAACTATTCGCCATTTCCCGCGTTAGCGAGGTATCGTTAAGAACAGAGGACTGAGCTTTTGTGGAATATCCTCACCTGTCCCCCCTCTGTTCCTTCTTTTGGAAAGTTTAAAAAAAACGAGAGGGGAGGATTTCCAGCATCCCGCTCCCTCCCCGTTTAGTCGCCTTCTACGACACGCAGAGAATACGTGGGAAGTATTCTTAATCCCCTATCGCCAGCAGAAACTGGTGACTGAGTTTGGTAAAGTGTGTGAAAGAAGAAAGTTAAGAGCAGATGTGAATAAGAGCAAGGTTATTAGGTACAATAGGGTTGAGGGTCAAGTCAATTGGGAGGTAAGTTTGAATGGAGAAAACTGGAGGAAGTGAAGTGTTTTAGATATCTGGGAGTGGATCTGGCAGCGGATGGAACCATGGAAGCGGAAGTGAATCATAGGGTGGGGGAGGGGGCGAAAATTCTGGGAGCCTTGAAGAATGTTTGGAAGTCGAGAACATTATCTCGGAAAGCAAAAATGGGTATATTTGAATGAATAGTGGTTCCAACAATGTTGTATGGTTGCGAGACGTGGGCTATGGATAGAGTTGTGCGCAGGAGGGTGCATATGCTGGAAATGAGATGTTTGAGGACAATATGTGGTGTGAGGTGGTTTGATCGAGTAAGTAATGTAAGGGTGAGAGAGATGTGTGGAAATAAAAAGAATGTGGTTGAGAGAGCAGAAGAGGGTGTTTTGAAATGGTTTGGTCACATGGAGAGAATGAGTGAGGAAAGATTGACCAGGAGGATATATGTGTCAGGGGTGGAGGGAACGAGGATAAGTGGGAGACCAAATTGGAGGTGGAAAGATGGAGTGAAAAAGATTTTGAGTGATCGGGGCCTGAACATGCAGGAGGGTGAAAGGCGTGCAAGTAATAGAGTGAATTGGAACGATGTGGTATACCGGGGTCGACGTGCTGTCAATGGATTGAACCTGGGCATGTGAAGCGTCTGGGGTAAACCATGCAAAGTGTGTGGGGCCTGGATGTTGAAAGGGAGCTGTGGTTTCGGTGCATTATTACATGACAGCTATAGACTGAGTGTGAACGAATGGGGCCTTTGGTGTTTTTCCTAGCGCTTCCTCGCACACATGAGTGGGGAGGGTGTTGTTATTCCATGTGTGGCGAGGTGGCGATGGGAGCAAATAAAGGTAAACAGTATGAATTATGTACATGTGTATATATGTATATGTCTGTGTGTGTATATATATGTGTACATTGAGATGTATAGGTATGTATATGGTGCGTGTGTGGACATGTATGTACATACATGTGTATATGGGCGGCTTTGGGCCATTCTTTCGTCTGTTTCCTTGCGCTACCTCGCTAACGCGGGAGACAGCGACAAAGCAAAATAAACAAATAAATAAAATAAATATATATATATATATATATATATATATATATGTATATTTATAAATATAAATATATATTTTTTTTTTTTTATACTTTGTCGCTGTCTCCCGCGTTTGCGAGGTAGCGCAAGGAAACAGACGAAAGAAATGGCCCCCCCCCCCCCATACACATGTATATACATACGTCCACACACGCAAATATACATACCTACACAGCTTTCCATGGTTTACCCCGGACGCTTCACATGCCTTGATTCAATCCACTGACAGCACGTCAACCCCGGTACACCACATCGATCCAATTCACTCTATTCGTTGCCCTCCTTTCACCCTCCTGCATGTTCAGGCCCCGATCACACAAAATCTTTTTCACTCCATCTTTCCACCTCCAATTTGGTCTCCCTCTTCTCCTCGTTCCCTCCACCTCCGACACATATATCCTCTTGGTCAATCTTTCCTCACTCATTCTCTCCATGTGCCCAAACCACTTCAAAGCACCCTCTTCTCCTCTCTCAACCACGCTCTTTTTATTTCCACACATCTCTCTTACCCTTACGTTACTCACTCGATCAAACCACCTCACACCACACATTGTCCTCAAACATATCATTTCCAGCACATCCATCCTCCTGCGCACAACTCTATCCATAGCCCACGCCTCGCAACCATACAACATTGTTGGAACCACTATTCCTTCAAACAGACTCATTTTTGCTTTCCGAGATAATGTTCTCGACTTCCACACATTCTTCAAAGCCCCCAGAATTTTCGCCCCCTCCCCCACCCTATGATCCACTTCCGCTTCCATGGTTCCATCCGCTGCCAGATCCACTCCCAGATATCTAAAACACTTCACTTCCTCCAGTTTTTCTCCATGCAAACTTACCTGCCAATTGACTTGACCCTCAACCCTACTGTACCTAATAACCTTGCTCTTATTCACATTTACTCTTAACTTTCTTCTTCCACACACTTTACCAAACTCAGTCACCAGCTTCTGCAGTTTCTCACATGAATCAGCCACCAGCGCTGTATCATCAGCGAACAACAACTGACTCACTTCCCAAGCTCTCTCATCCCCAACAGACTTCATACTTGCCCCTCTTTACAAAACTCTTGCATTTACCTCCCTAACAACCCCATCCATAAACAAATTAAACAACCATGGAGACATCACACACCCCTGCCGCAAACCTACATTCACTGAGAACCAATCACTTTCCTCTCTTCCCACACGTACACATGCCTTACATCCTCGATAAAAACTTTTCACTGCTTCTAACAACTTTCCTCCCACACCATATATTCTTAATACCTTCCAGAGAGCATCTCTATCAACTCTATCATTTGCCTTCTCCAGATCCATAAATGCTACATACAAATCCATTTGCTTTTCTAAGTATTTCTCACATACATTCTTCAAAGCAAACACCTGATCCACACATCCTCTACCACTTCTGAAACCACACTGATCTTCCCCAATCTGATGCTCTATACATGCCTTCACCCTCTCAATCAATACCCTCCCATATAATTTACCAGGAATACTCAACAAACTTATACCTCTGTAATTTGAGCACTCACTCTTATCCCCTTTGCCTTTGTACAATGGCACTATGCACGCATTCCGCCAATCCTCAGGCACCTCACCATGAGTCATACATGCATTAAATAACCTTACCAACCAGTCAACAATACAGTCACCCCCTTTTTTAATAAATTCCACTGCAATACCATCCAAACCTGCTGTATTGCCGGCTTTCATCTTCCGCAAAGCTTTCACTACCTTTTCTCTGTTTACCAAATCATTTTCCCTAACCCTCTCACTTTGCACACCACCTCGACCAAAACACCCTATATCTGCCACTCTATCATCAAACACATTCAACAAACCTTCAAAATACTCACTCCATCTCCTTCTCACATCACCACTACTTGTTATCACCTCCCCATTTGCGCCCTTCACTGAAGTTCCCATTTCCTCCCTTGTCTTACGCACTTTATTTACCTCCTTCCAGAACATCTTTTTATTCTCCCTAAAATTTAATGATACTCTCTCGCCCCAACTCTCATTTGCCCTTTTTTTCACCTCTTGCACCTTTCTCTTGACCTGTCTCTTTCTTTTATACATCTCCCACTCAATTGCATTTTTTCCCTGCAAAAATCGTCCAAATGCCTCTCTCTTCTCTTTCACTAATACTCTTACTTCTTCATCCCACCACTCACTACCCTTTCTAATCAACCCACCTCCCACTCTTCTCATGCCACAAGCATCTTTTGCGCAATCCATCACTGATTCCCTAAATACATCCCATTCCTCCCCCACTCCCCTTACTTCCATTGTTCTCACCTTTTTCCATTCTGTATTCAGTCTCTCCTGGTACTTCCTCACACAGGTCTCCTTCCCAAGCTCACTTTCTCTCACCACCCTCTTCACCCCAACATTCACTCTTCTTTTCTGAAAACCCATACAAATCTTCACCTTAGCCTCCAGAAGATAATGATCAGACATCCCTCCAGTTGCACCTCTCAGCACATTAACATCCAAAAGTCTCTCTTTCGCACGCCTGTCAATTAACACGTAATCCAATAACGCTCTCTGTCCATCTCTCCTACATACATAAGTATACTTATGTATATCTCGCTTTTTAAACCAGGTATTCCCAATCATCAGTCCTTTTTCAGCACATAAATCTACAAGCTCTTCACCATTTCCATTTACAACACTGAACACCCCATGTATACCAATTATTCCCTCAACTGCCACATTACTCACCTTTGCATTCAAATCACCCATCACTATAACCCGGTCTCGTGCATCAAAACCACTAACACACTCATTCAGCTGCTCCCAAAACACTTGCCTCTCATGATCTTTCTTCTCATATATATATATATATATATATATATATATATATATATATATATATATATATATATATATATATATATATATATATATATATATATATATATATATATATATATATATATACATATATCCTTGGGTATAGGAGAGAATGAATACTTCCCACGCATTCTCCACGTGTTGCACAAGGAGACTAAATGGGACGGAAGCAGGGACTAGAAACCCTCACCTCCCTGTGTTTTAAGTTTCTAAAAGGGGAAAAAAAGTATTGAAGTGGGGAATGCTCATCCTCCTGGAAGTCTCAGATTGGGGTGTTTAAATGTGTATGGATGTAACTAAGATTAGAAAAAAGGACACATAGGTAGTAGGTTTGAGGAATGGAACCTGGATGTTTTGGCTCTCGGTGAAACGAAGCTCAAGGGTAAAGAGGAAGTGTGGTTTGGGAATGTTTTGGGTGTAAAATCAGGGGTTGCTGAGAGGACAGAAGGATGGGAAGGATTAGCACTACTCCTGAAACAGGAGTTGTGGGAATTTGTGAAGGAGTGTAAGAATGCAAACTCTAGATTGATTTGTGTAAAACTGAAAGTAGATGGAGAGAGATGCTTAATTATTGCTGCCTTTGCACCTGGGCATGACAAGAAAGATCATGAGAGGCAGGTTTTTTAAGGGGCAGCTGAGTGAGTGTGTTAGTAGTTTTGATTCACGAGACCGGGCTATAGTGATGGGTGATTTGAATGCATAGGTGAGTGATGTGGAAGTTAAAGGGCTTATAGATTTATGTGCTGAAAAAGAACTGGTGATTGGGAATACTTGCTTCAAAAAGAGAGATATACATAAGTATACATATGTAAGTAGGAAAGGTGGGCAGAGAGCGTTATTGGATTACGTGTTAATTGATAGGCTGGGGAAAAAGAGTCTATTGGATGTTAACATGCTGAGAGGTGCAACTGTAGGGATGTCTGGTCATTACCTTTTGGAGCCGAAGGTGAAGATTTAGAGAGGTTTTCAGAAAAGAAGAGAGAATCTTGGGGTGAAGAGAGTAGTGAGAGTAAGTGAGTTTGGAAAGGAGACTTATGTCAGGAAGCACCAGGAGAGACTGAGTACAGAATGGAAAAAGGTAAGAACAATGGATGTAAGGGGAGTGGGGGATGAATTGGATGTAATTTAGGGAAACAGTGAAGGCTTGTGCAAAAGATGCTTGTGGCAGGAGTAGCGTGGGAGGTGGGCAGATTAGAAAGGGTAGTGAGTGGTGGGATGAAGAAGTAAGATTATTTGTGAAAGTGAAGAGAAAGGCATTTGGGCGATTTTTGCAGTGAAATAATGCAAATGAATGGGAGATGTATAAACGAAAGAGATAGGAGGTCAAGAGATAGGTGCAAGAAGTAAAAAAGGAGGGTAAATGACAGTTAGGGTGAGAGAGTATCATTACATTTTCGGGAGAATAAAAAGATGCTCTGGAAGTAGGTACATAAAGTGCGTCAGACAAGGGAACAAATGAGAACATCAGTGAAGGGGGCTAATGAGGAGATCATAAGAAGTAGTTCTGATGTGAGAACGAGATAAAATGAGTATTTTGAAGGTTTGTTGAATGTGTTTGATGATAGAGTGGCAGAAATAGGGTGTTTTGGTCGAGGTGGTGTGCAAAGTGGGAGGGTTAGGGAGAATGATTTGCTAAACAGAGAGGAGGTAGTAAAAGCTTTGCGGATGATGAAAGCCGGCAAGGCAGAGGGTTTGGATGGTATTGCGGTGGAATTTATTTACAAAGGGGGTGACTGTATATTTTACTGGTTGGTAAGTTTATTTAATGTATGTATGACTCATGGTGAGGTGCCTAAGGATTGGCGGAATGCTTGCAAAGAGGATATTATATGGGAAGGTATTGATTGAGAGGGTGAAGGCATGGACAGATCATCAGATTGGGGAAGAGGAGTGTGGTTTCAGAAGTGGTGGAGGATGTGTGGATCAGGTGTTTGCTTTGAAAAATGAATGTGAGAAATACTTAGAAAAGCAAATGGATTTGAATGCAGCATTTATGGGTCTGGAGAAGGCCTATTATAGAGTTAATAGAGATGCTCTATGGAAGGTATTACGAATATATAGTGTAGGAGGTAAGTTGTTAGAAGCAGTGAAAGGTTTTTTATCGAGGATATAAGGCATGTGTACGTGTAGGAAGAGGGGAAAGTGGTTGATTCTCAGTGAATGTTGGTTTGCGTCAGCGGTGCGTGATGCCTCCATAGTTGTTTAATTTGTTTTTGGATGGGGCTGCTAGGGAAGTGAATGCAAGAGTTTTTGAAAGAGGGGCAAGTATGCAGTTTGTGGTGGATGAGAGATCTTGGGAAGTGAGTCAGTTGTTGTTGGCTGATTTTACAACGCTAGTGGCTCATTCGGGTGAGAAACTGCAGAGGCTGGTGACTGAGTTTGATAAAGTGTGTGAAAGAGGAAAGCTGAGAGTAAATGTGAAGAAGAGCAAGGTTATGAGGTACAGTAGGGTTGAGGGACAAGTCAATTTGGAGGTAAGCTTGAATGGAGAAAAACTGGAAGAAGTGAAGTGTTTTAGATATCTGGGAGTGGATTTGGTAGCGGATGGATCCTTGGAAGCGGAAGTGAATCATACGATGGGGGAGGGGGCGAAAGTTCTGTGAGCGTTGAAAAATGTGTATGAGTCGAGAACGTTATCTTGGAAAGCAAAATGGGTATGTTTGAAGGAAGAGCGGTTCCAACAATGTTATATGGTTGCGAGGCGTGGTCTATAGATAGAGTTGTGCGGAGGAGGTTGGATGTGATAGAAATGAGATGTTTGAGGACAATATGTGGTGTGAGGTGGTTTGATCGAGTAAGTGATAAAGGGGTAAGAGAGATGTGTGGTGGTAAAAAGACTGTGGTTGACAGCAGAAGAGGGCGTTTTGAAATGGTTTGGTCACATGGAGAGAATGAATGAGGAAAAATTGACATAGAGGATGTATGTGTCAGAGGTGGCAGGAACTAGTAGAAGTGGGAGACCAAATTGGAGGTGGAAAGATGGAGTGAAAAAGATTTTGAGTGATCGGGGCCTGAACATGCAGGAGGGTGAAAGGAGTGCAAGGAATAGAGTGAATTGGAACGATGTGGTATTACGACGTGCTGTCAATTGATTGAACCAGGGCATGTGAAGCGTCTGGAGTAAACCACGGAAAGTTCTGTGGGGCCTGGCTGTGGAGAGGAAGCTGTGGTTTCGGTGCATTATACATGACAGCTAGAGACTGAGTGTGAACGAATGTGGCCTTTGTGTCCTTTCCTAGCGCTACCTCGCGCACATGAGGGGGTAGGAGGTTGTCATTTCATGTGTGGTGGGGTGGCGACGGGATTGAATACGGGCAGACAGTATGAATTATATACATGTGTATATATGTATATGTCTGTTAGTGTATATATATGTATACATTGAGATGTATATGTATGTATATGTGCGTGTGTGGACGTGTATGTATATACATGTGTATGTGGGTGGGTTGGGCCATTGCTTCGTCTGTTTCCTCGCGCTAACTCGCTAACGCGGGAGACAACGATATAGTATAATAAATAAACAAATGAATATATATATATATATATATATATATATATATATATATATATATATATATATATATATATATATATATATATATTTATATATACACTTTTTCTTTCACACACACACACACACACACACACACACACACACACTTATGAAATGTGAACCGCTCAAATATCCACGCAGTTAATCATAAATACATGTTTACCCCTCAAAGCAAATCTGAGGTTTATACATAGACTGCCATGAACACATAATCTGAAAGTTTGACGAGAAATGGTTCGAAAGTTTTTGTAAAAGTTTTGAGTCACTTGCAAAATCTATAAAAAAAAGTGAGTTAGATGCTATACTGAAACCAGATAGAGAAGCTGTTGATGGTTGGTAACTTTACATGATTTTTACTTCATGATTTTCTTATTCATCAGTCTGATAAAATGTTGAAAGTTATCATCCTGTATTATTACTTATAAATCAAATGATCAGATCTTCTTACTTACCTTAGCATGCCACATGAAACTGGAGACAAGTTCAACTCCTCATTATGAAGCAAAGATTACTTGATCATGTTGTATTTCATTGCAAAGTTTTATAAAAGCTTTGAATTTACTGATCTAATTTTCTTCACTCAGAAGTTTCAGTTATGTGCAAATTTCCCATGAAAGCCAAGCCTTGGAAAAGTTCCCACCACGGCTTGGCTTCGGACAAGTCCCCACCAAGGTCAAGCTTTGATTAAGATGAATGAAATAAAGAAAAATGTTAGAAAAAGTTCATAAAGGAAAGCTTTGTACAGAGGTCTACATTCGGAACCGCAACCGTTAGACATTGTTCTTTCTTTCTCTGTGGTACACATAAAACAATGACGAAAAGAAAGATTTTATGATAATTATATTCGTCTCCTTCAAGAGTCATGAAGATTTTAAGTGTAAACAATACTAGATTAAGAGTTAATTCACACTTACTTATCAAACTTGAACGCTTCATGTGTCATTAGTGATATTTTTTTCAAACCTGCGCATCAAATTATCAGTTGATTTTACGATAATAAAACAAATACCAATTTTGTCCTCATAATTCTAACATAAATCATAATGAAAATTCAATTCTAAAACAAACAAAATGTTTCAGTTTGTTGTCCACCTTCAATACGCAAGAAAACATAATGTTTCAATTTGTTATCCACCTTCAATATGAGAAAAACATAATGTTTCAATTCGTTATCAACCTTCAATTTGTAAGAAAAAGTTATGTTTCAATTAGTTATCCACCTTCAATATATAAGAAAATGTAATGTTTCAAATTGTTATCCACCCTCAGTATGTAAGAAAACGTAATGTTTCAGTTGTTATCCATCTTCAGTATGTAGAAAAAGAGATGATTACTTGATACAATCCTTACTATTATATCATCGTCACCAGCACATGAACAAATGCTCTGAGCAGGTTTCATCCACTTGAAGCCCACTGTTCAAGTTACTCATCCAAAATGTTCTGATTTTTCTTTCGCATATCCATAGCAAGGAAATTACTGGTCACACGTCCACTCCATGAGAGTTTCCTGCACGTTCTCAAAGCACCTCCAGCTTTCCTGCGCTGCGTAGTCTTCTTGGAACAGTTTCTTCTGAAAATCCAGTCTCTTTACCAAGCCTCCAGTAATTTTAGTTTTCAAGCCAACGTTGCACTTTAGCATCTCCTCTGTCCATAAAGGAAAAAAAAAGTCTTGCTCTTTCTCTTGCAACCTTTCAAAACATATTTTTCTTAATTATGTCACTGAAATAAATACTTAACATTCTGCTCAGTTCATATCCAGACTCACCTTAGACACAGTATCGCATAGATATAATACATGTCAGAAGTGTGTCACATCTATACTCACTCTCATATCCTTTGGTGACGCTATACAAGCTAGGTAGATGCATCCACATACATCTAAAACAGTTCAGCTATCCTACCAATAATACTCACATAAGCAATGCTTCTGTCACTGCAACAACACAGAGACGCACAACACGTTCTTATGTAGAATTTTTTTAGCAACCTGCTCAAGTATGATCATCTGATTGAGCTAACTTACTACATATTACACCATTCCATGTACGTCATATTTCACCCTACCCATACTTTGTTACATAGAGGTCATAACTACATGTACAGCTAAACAATGGAGATATGTTCTTTTACAAACGTCAACAATAAACTGAATATATTTGAAAGTCTCTCTCTGTCCATTTTGGTTTATCAAACTCACTTGACATACCTCACCTGGACTGTCATGATATTACTACTTACGTAAAGTTCATAGTCTTAGCAAAAAGTTCCATTAAGTTCACCATTGGACCTCTGAATGGCGTGTCAGATGATGTGACCCCTTCTTGCACCAGCTCAGTGTGAGGATAATATTCTTCAGCGGCCACAACGAGCGACGGTCCGTGATATAATCTAGAACAGTTAAACGATATAGAGACATAAGGTGCCATTAATGTATTCTTTTAATGAAATCTTTGAAGTCAAGCAATGGTGAAGGGGACTAATGTGGAGGATATATCAAATAGTGCTGAAGTGAGAAGGAAATGGAGTGACTATTTTGAAGGTTTGTTGAATGTGTTAGATGATAGAGTGGCAGATATAGGGTGTTTTGGTCAAGATGGTGCATGAAGTGAGAGGGTTAGGGAGAAGAATTTGGTAAACAGAGAAAAGGTAGTGAAAGCTTTTCAGAAGATGAAAGCCGGGAAGGTGGTGGGTTTGGATGACATTGCATTGGAAGTTATCAAAAAAAGGGGTGACTATGTTGCTGACTGGTTGGTGAGGATATTCAATGTATGTATGGTGCATGGTGAAGTGCCTGAGGACTGGCCCAACCCACTCACATACACGTTCAAACACGCACATATACATACATATACATTTCAACGTATAAATATATATATACATACACTGACATATAAATATATACACATGTACATAGTTCATACTCGCTGCCTTTATTCATTTCCGTTGACACCCCGCCACACATGAAATGACAACCCCCTCCCACCTCATGTGCGCAAGGTAGCGCTAAGAAAAGACAACAAAGGCCTTATTCGTTCATACTCAGTCTCTGGCTGT
>NC_092225.1:37462296-37471982 GCF_036320965.1 Panulirus ornatus
ATGCCTTACATCCTCGATAAAAACTTTTCACTGCTTCTAACAACTTTCCTCCCACACCATATATTCTTAATACCTTCCACAGAGCATCTCTATCAACTCTATCATATGCCTTCTCCAGATCCATAAATGCTACATACAAATCCATTTGCTTTTCTAAGTATTTCCCACATACATTCTTCAAAGCCAACACCTGATCCACACATCCTCTACCACTTCTGAAACCACACTGCTCTTCCCCAATCTGATGCTCTGTACATGCCTTCACCCTCTCAATCAATACCCTTCCATATAATTTGCCAGGAATACTCAAAAACTTATACCTCTGTAATTTGAGCACTCACTCTTATCCCCTTTGCCTTTGTACAATGGCACTATGCAAGCATTCCGCCAATCCTCAGGCACCTCACCATGAGTCATACATACATTAAATAACCTTACCAACCAGTCAACAATACAGTCACCCCCTTTTTTAATAAATTCCAGCGCAATACCATCCAAACCTGCTGCCTTGCCGGCTTTCATCTTCCGCAAAGCTTTTACTACCTCTTCTCTGTTTACCAACTCATTTTCCCTATATATATATATATATATATATATATATATATATATATATATATATATATATATATATATATATATATATATATATATATATATATATATATATATATATATATATATATGTATATATATATATATATATATATATATTCTTTCACCCCTATCCCCAAGGATAATATACATATATATATATATATATATATATATATATATATATATATATATATATATATATATATATATATATATATATATATATATATATATATATAGATATATATACACATACACACACATACACACACACACGCACATATACACACACACACACATACATATATATACATATGAAAAATGTAAGAAACAATTTAGAAAACTGAAACTTCTAGCTTGAAATGAAAAGAAAAAAAATGAATGTCACATAATGGTTCAACCTCTGGCTATGGAAAAAGGAAATGTATAATTTATTTACACAAACGTCAATAGTAGTTCTCATCAATTTAACCACTGTATCAATAAGCTTCAATGTCTAAGCTACATTTTTTCCAATTTCACTATTTTCTTGTCAAAGCACCATGTATGAAAACTATCACTCTAGTTACACAACTATAAACATTTACTTCCCCTGTGTATGGGGGTGAGTTGGGCCATTTCTGTCGTCTGTTTCCTTGCGCTACCTCGCAAACGCGGGAGACAGCCACAAAGAAAAAAAAAAAAAAAAAAAAAAGAAAAAAGAAAAAAAAAAAATATATATATATATATATATATGTATATATATATATATATATATATATATATATATATATATATATATATATATATATATATATATATATATATATATATATATATATTTCTTTCTTTTCTTTTAAACTGTTCGCCATTTTCCGCGTTAGCGATGTAGCGTTAAAAACAGAGGATGGGCCTTTTTTGGAATATCCTCACCTGGCCCCACTCTGTTCCTTCTTTTGGAAAATTAAAAAAGAAACGAGAGGGGAGGATTTCCAGCCCCTCGCTCGCTCCCCTTTTAGTTGCCTTCTACGACACGCAGGGAATACTTGGGAAGTATTCTTAATCCCCTATCCCCAGGGACCAATACATATATATATATATATATATATATATATATATATATATATATATATATATATATATATATATATATATATATATATATATATATATATATATATATATATATATATATATATATATATATATATATATATATATATATATATATATATATATATATACTCTTTCTCCCCTGTCCCTGGGGATAGGGGAGAAAGAATACTTCCAACGCATTCCTCACGTGTCGTAGAAGGCGACTATAATGGACGGGAGTGGGGGGCCAGAAATCCTCCCCTCCTTGTATTTTAACTTTCTTAAAGGGGAAACAAAAGAAGGAGTCACGCGGGGAGTGCTCATCCTCCTCGAAGGCTCAGATTAGGGTGTCTAAATGTGTGTGGATTTAACCAAGATGAGAAAAAAAGGAGAGATAGGTAGTAAGTTTGAAGAAAGGAAACTGGATGTTTTGGCTCTGAGTGAAACGAAGCTCAAGGGTAAAGGGGAAGAGTGGTTTGGGAATGTCTTGGGAGTAAAGTCAGGGGTTAGTGAGAGGACAAGAGCAAGGGAAGGAGTTGCACTACTCCTGAAACAGGAGTTGTGGGAGTGTGTGATAGAGAGTAAGAAAGTAAACTCTAGATTGATTTGGGTAAAACTGAAAGTTGATGGAGAGAGATGGGTGATTATTGGTGCATATGCACCTGGGCATGAGAAGATCATGAGAGGCAAGTGTTTTGGGAGCAGCTGAATGAGTGTGTTAGTGGTTTTGATGCACAAGGCCAGGTTTTAGTGATGGGTGATTTGAATGAAAAGGTGAGTAATGTGGCAGTTGAGGGAATAATTGGTATACATGGGGTGTTCAGCGATGTAAATGGAAATGGTGAAGAGCTTGTAGATTTATGTGCTGAAAAAGGACTGGCCATTCGCAATAACGGGTTTAAAAAGTGAGATATATATAAGTATACGTATGTAAGTAGGAGAGATGGCCAGAGAGCGTTATTGGATTACGTGTTAATTGATAGGGGCGAGAAAGAGAGACTTTTGGATGTAAATGTGCTGAGAGGTGCAACTGGAGGGATGTCTGATCATTATCTTGTGGAGGCGACGGTGAAGATTTGTATGGGTTTTCAGAAAAGAAGAGAGAATGTTGGGGTGAAGAGAGTGGTGAGAGTAAGTGAGCTTGGGAGGGAGACTTGTGTGAGGAAGTACCAGGAGAGACTGAGTACAGAATGGAAAAAGGTGAGAACATTGGAGGTAAGGGGAGTTGGGGAGAAATGGGATATGTTTAGGGAAGCAGTGATGGCTTGAACAAAAGATCGGGCAGATTGGAGGCGGGCAGATTAGAAAGGTAGTGAGTGGTGGGATGAAGAGGTAAGATTATTAGTGAAAGAGAAGAGAGGTATTTGAAATATTTTTGCAGGGAAAAATGCTTTATGAGTGGGAGATGTATAAAAGGAAGAGGCAGGAGGTCAAGAGAAAGGTGCAAGAGGTGAAAAAGATGGCAAGTGAGAATTAGGGTGAGAGAGTATCACTAAATTTTAGGGAGAATAAAAAGATGTTTTGGAAGGAGGTAAATAAAGTGCATAAGACAAGAGAGCAAATGGGAACTTCAGTGAAGGGGGCTAATGGGGAGATGATAACAAGTAGTTGTGATATGAGAAGGAGATGGAGTGAGTATTTTGAAAGTCTGTTGAATGTGTTTGATGATAGAGTGGCAGATATAGGGTGTTTTGGTCGAGGTGGTGTGCAAAGTGAGAGGGTTGGGGAAAATGATTTGGTAAACAAAGAAATGGTAGTAAAAGCATTGCGGAAGATGAAAGCCGGCAAGGCAGCAGGTTTGGATGGTATTGCAGTGGAATTTATAAAGAAAGGGGGTGAATGTATTGTTGACTGGTTGGTAAGGTAATTTAATGTATGTATGATTCATGGCGGAATGCTTGCATAGTACTATTGTACAAAGGCAAAGGGGATAAGAGTGAGTGCTCAAATTACAGTGGTATAAGTTTGTTGAATATCCCTGGTAAATCATATGGGAGGGTATTGGTTGAGAGGGTGAAGGCATGTACAGAGGATTAGATTGGGGAAGAGCAGTGTGGTCTTAGAAGTGGTAGAGGATGTGTGGATGAGGTGTTTGCTTTGAAGAATGTATGTGAGAAATACTTAGAAAAGCAAATGGATTTGTATGTAGCATTCATGGATCTGGAGAAGGCATATGATAGAGTTGATAGAGATGATCTGTGGAAGATATTAAGAATATATATTGTGGGAGGCAAGTTGTTAGAATTAGTGAAAAGTTTTATCGAGGATGTAAGGCATGTGTACGTGTAGGAAGAGAGGAAAGTGATTGGTTCTCAGTAAATGTAGGTTTGCAGCAGGGGTGTGTGATGTCTCCATGGTTGTTTAATTTGTTTATGGATGGGGTTGTTAGGGAGGTAAATGCAAGAGTTTTGGAAAAAGGGGCAAGTAAGCCGTCTCTTGTGGATGAGAGAGCTTGGGAAGTGAGTCAGTTGTTGTTCGCTGATGATACAGCGCTGGTGGCTGATTCATGTGAGAAACTGCAGAAGCTGGTGACTGAGTTTGGTAAAGTGTGTGAGAGAAGAAAGTTAAGAGTAAATGTGAATAAGAACAACGTTATTGGGTACAGTAGGGTTGAGGGTCAAGTCAATTGGGAGGTAAGTTTGAATGGAGAACAACTGGAGGAAATAAAGTGTTTTAGACATCTGGGAGTGGATATGTCAGCGGATGGAACCATGGAAGCGGAAGTGAATCATAGGGTGAGGGAGGGGGCGAAAATTCTGGGAGCTTTGAAGAATGATTGGAATTCGAGAACACTATCTCGGAAAGCAAAATTGGGTATGTTTGAAGAAGTAGTGGTTCCAACAATGTTGTATGTTTGCGAGGCATGAACTATGGATAGAGTTGTGCGCAGGAGGTTGGATGTGCTGGAAATGAGATGTTTGAGGACAATGTGTGGTGTGAGGTGGTTTAATCGAGTAAGTAATGTAAGGGTAAGAGAGATATGCGGAAATAATAAGAGCGTGGTTGAGAGACCAGAAGAGTGTGTTTTGAAATGGTTTGTTCACATGGAGAGAATGAGTGAGAAAAGATTGACCAAGAGGATATATATGTCAGAGGTAGAGGGAACTAGGAGAAGTGGGAGACCAAATTGGAGGTGGAAAGATGTGGTGAAAAAGATTTTGAGTGATCGGGGCCTGAACACGCAGGAGGGTAAAAGGCGTGCAAGGAATAGAGTGAATTGGAACGATGTGGTATATATATATATATATATATATATATATATATATATATATATATATATATATATATATATATATATATATATATATATATATATATATATATATATATATATATATATATATATATATATATATATATATATATTCATATGAGTCCACGGGAAAAATGAAACACGAAAAGTTCCCAAGTTCACTTTCGTGTAATAATCACATCATTAGGGGAGACACAAGAGAGAAATATTAGTTAGTTGATATACATCGAAGAGACGAAGCTAGGACGGCATTTGGTAAACATATGATTCTCCAAAACATGCAAGGAGCGTTCATAAACTTATCAGTTTGCAAATCTTTTCAACAATAAAGCTATCTAATTTGTATAGACCATCACTAATATCAAGATCATAATTCTTTGTGTATTTAATAATAAGATATTCAATGATATTTCTCCTGATAATAGGGTTAATAACTGAGATTGCGTTACTCCAGTCAATACATGATCATAGTTTTTAACATGATTAAACAAGGTATTTGATTCTTTTCCCGTTCTCATACTATATTTATGTTGCTTAAGTCTAACAGAAAGATCCTTACCAGTCTGACTAACAAAAAATTTATCACACTTTCCACAAGGCACTTTATAAATGTATCCAAGAGAATTTTCTGGTGAATTCTTGATTAAGATATTCTTTATAGTATTATTGTTGCTAAAGGCAACATTTACATTAAAGGATTTAAGCAACATGGGAAACAAAGTGAAATTATTATCAAAAGGGAGAACTAAAAGATTCTTGGTGTCAATGGAAGGTATGGGATCAAATCTATAAATAGATTTCTTTGCTAACTTAAGGGATTTATCAATGAAAGATCCAGGTTACTTTAACTTAGATCCAATAGAATATATCTTCTCAAACTCATCATCAATAAACTCTGGACTGCAAATACGTAATGCCATTGAAATGATGATAATTTAACTCTGTCATGTTGAGATGAGTAATAATGGATATATGAGCATACATTGGTGGGTTTTCTGTATGTGCTAAACTTAAACTTGTTTCCTTGTCTATGAATCATGCAATCTAAAAATGGTAACATACCATTATTTTCATTTTCTTCAGTAAATTTGATGGAAGGTACTAAATTGTTAAGTAAGGGGAGAAATATTTGTAAATTTTCATTTGTTGGCCAAACACAAAGAACCTCATCTACATACCTAAACCAAATTGCATTAGAAGGTAAGATATCATTTAGTTATTTTATTTCAAAAAATTCCATTTAAAGACTACTTAGTACAGCTGAAAGAGGGTTACGCATTGCCATACCAAATTTTTGAGCATAATAATCTCCATTAAATTGAAATACACCGTCTTTTATACACAATTTTATCAGTTCAATGAAATTAGACTTTGAAACAGGTAAATGAATATCATCCATGACATCAAATGAATATTCTAAAAGGTCATTAACTGGAACTTTAGTGAAAAGTGAGGAAACATCAAAGCTAAATAGTTTGAAATCAAAATTAACATTGATTTTGTTAAGCTTTTTTACTAAATCTCCATTGTTCATGATATTAGAATTTGATACATTACCCACTAAAGGGCTTAATAAACAAACTAACCATTTTGACAAGTTATATGTGATGGATCCTACTGAACTCACTATAGGTCTTGCTGGAAAATTCTGTTTATATGTTTTGATAAGTCCATACATATATGGCAATGTAGAGGACAAAGATGACAATCTTTTGATCAGAGAAATGTTACCTTTCAAGAACAACTTCATTTCTTTCTTGAAGTCAGAATTAACTGCTTCTAAGGGATTTTTACTAAGTTTAGAATATGTTGTGTTATCATTCAGAAGATCATTCAATTTAGATGAATAGTTACTTTTGTCTAAAATCTCAACAGTGGTAGCCTTATCTGCTTTAGTAATTTGTATATACTTGTCTTTTTTCAAGGTGTTAATAGCTCTTATAAATCTTTCGGGCAATTAGCTTCCACTGGTTTTGACAAACTGCTATGCACTAAACCCTTACAGATATCAAATTCATCATTACTTAAATTACTGTATTTTTCTAAATTACAAAAAGACTTCGTGACATCGAAACAGCTGGCTTTGTCCCCTTCATTGCCATATATATATGGACTTATCGAAAACATAAACAGAATTTTCCAGCATGACCTACAGTGAGTTCAGTAGGCTCTATCACATATAGATTGTCTAAATGGTTAGTTTCTTCATTAAGCCCTATAGTGGGTAAGGTATCAAATTCTAATATCAAGAACAATGTAGATTTAATCAACAAGCTAAAAAATATCAAGGCTGATTTTGATTTCAAACTAGTTAACTTTGATGTTACCTCACTTTTCACTAAAGTTCCAGCTGATGACCTTTTAGAATTTTATTTGATGTCTTGGATGATATTCATTTACCTGTTTCAAAGTCTAATTTCATTGAACTGATAAAATTGTGTATAAAAGACTGTGTATATCAATTTAATGGAGATTATTATGCTCAAAAATTTGGTATGGCAATGGGTAACCCTCTTTCACCTATACTAAATAATCTTTATATGGAATTTTTTAAAGCAAAATCACTAAAGGATATCTTACCTTCTAATGCAATTTGGTTTAGGTATGTAGATGATGTTCTTTATGTTTGGCCAACAAATGAAAATTTACAAATATTTCATCCCTTACTTAACAATTTAGTACCTTCCATCAAATTTACTGTAGAAAATGAAAATTAAGTATGTTGCCATTTTTAGATTGCATGATCCATAGACAAGGAAACAAGTTTAAGTTTAGCATATACAGAAATCCCACCAATGTACGGTCATATATCCATTATTACTCATCTCAACATGACAGAGTTAAATTATCATCATTTCAATCTATGTTCGTTAGGGCATTACGTATTTCCAGTCCAGATTTTATTGCTGATGAGTTTGACAAGATATATTCTATTGGATCTAAGTTAAATTACCCTAGAGTTTTCATTGATAAATCCCTTAAGTTAGCAAAGAAATCATTTCATAGAGTTGAGCCCAAACCTAACTTTGACACCAAGAATCTTTTAGTTTTGCCTTTTAATAACAATTTCACTTTGCTTCCCATGTTGCTTAAATCCTTTAATGTAAATGTTGCCTTTAGCGACAATGATACTATAAAGAATATATTAATCAGGAATTCACCAGAAAATTATCTTGGATACATCTATAAAGTGCCTTCTGGAAAGTGTGATAAATATTATGTTGGTCAGACTGGTAAGGATCTTTCTGTTAGACTTAAGCAAAATGAATATAGTATAAGAAAGGGAAAAGAATCAAATACCTTGTTTAATCATATCAAAAACTATGATAATGTGTTGACTGGAGTAACGCCATCTCAGTTATTAACTCTAACTCTATTACCAAGAGAAATATCATTGAATCTTCTATTATTTAAATACACAAAGAAATATAATCTTAATATCGGTGATGGTCTATACAAATTAGATAACTTTATTGTTAATATGATTTGTAAAATGATAAGTTTATGAACGTTAGTTATATGTTTTGGAGAATCACATGTTTACCAAATGGCGTCCTAGCTTCGTCTCTTCGATGTATATCAACTGACTGTTATATTTCTCTCTTGTGTCTCCCCTGATGATGAGATTATTACATGAAAGTGCACTTGGGAGCTTTTCGTGTTTCAATTTGCCTGTGGACTCATAGGAATACCTTGATCACGCACAAAATTGTGATCCTTTACAATATGTATAAATATATATATATATATATATATATATATATATATATATATATATATATATATATATATATATATATATATATATATATATATATATATATATATATATATATATATATATATATATATATATATATATATATATATATATATATATATATATATATATATGTATATATAAATATATATATATATATATATATATATATATATATATATATATATATATATATATATATATATATATATATATATATATATTTTATTATTTATTATTATACTTTGTCGCTGTCTCCCGCGTTTGCGAGGTAGCACAAGGAAACAGACGAAAGAAATGGCCCAACCCACCCCCATACACATGTATATACATACGTCCACACACGCAAATATACACACCTACACAGCTTTCCATGGTTTACCTCAGACGCTTCACATGCCTTGATTCAATCCACTGACAGCACGTCAACCCCGGTATACCACATCGCTGCAATTCACTCTATTCCTTGCCCTCCTTTCACCCTCCGGCATGTTCAGGCCCCGATCACACAAAATCTTTTTCACTCCATCTTTCCACCTCCAATTTGGTCTCCCTCTTCTCCTCGTTCCCTCCACCTCCGACACATATATTCCTCTTGATCAATCTTCCTCACTCATTCTTTCCATGATACCAAACCACTTCAAAACAACCCTCTTCTGCTCTCTCAACCACGCTCTTTTTATTTCCACAAATCCCGCTTACCCTTACGTTCACTCACTCGATCAAAACCACCTCACACCACACATTGCCTCAAACATCTCATTCCAGCACATCCATCCCCCTGTGCACTAACTCCTATCCAAAGCCCACGCCACGCAACCATACAACACGAGTTGAACCACTATTCCATTCAAATTACCCATTTTTGCTTTCCCCGAGATAATGTTCCTCGACTTCCACACATTCTTCAAGGCCCCCAGAATTTTTGCCCCCTCCCCCATCCGATGATCCACTTCCGCTTCCATGGTTCCATCCGCTGCCACAACAACTCAACAATATCTAAAA
>NC_092225.1:37472082-37477082 GCF_036320965.1 Panulirus ornatus
TTCGTACTAAAAGAAGTCCAGTGAACAAGCGAGACCGCCCCCCCACTGGGATAAAGGTCGGCCACAGGTATTCCCGGCGAGCCCCGGTTAGCGGGACCCACATCCCTCCTCAAGTGAAGAATGGCTGCTTTTCAACCATGTCACGGGTAAGCGTGGCGTCATGAGAAAAACCCATCATATGGGTTGCAGGGACTTTTGTTTCCTTGTGTGGTTACAAGAATTTTTTTTTCGCCACCAGGGGATGTACTCGTTTTGATCAAGAACCATTGCAAAAAAAACTCGCAGGGGGGTGTGCCCCCAGTGTATCGAGACAGACTTCCCAGAACTTTTTTTAAGGGAGAAAATGTTTTGTTGTGTTTTGGGTCTATTTTTTCTTTTACATGTTCTTGCCGGGGAAAATAGTGATTGGGAAAAAAAAATTTAGCCCCAGACATTGAACCCAAATTGATACGTGGTTGATTGGATGAGAACTCATTGACGTTTGTGTAAATAAATTATACATTTCCCTTTTCCTGCCAGAGGTAAACCATATTTTAAACATTTTTTTTTTTCATTTCATTCAAGCTAGAATTTTCAGTTTTTAAATTATTTTTACTTTTTTCATATGTATATATTTATGTTTATGTGTGTGTGTATATATGGTATGTATGTGTATGTATATATTAATATATATATATATATATATATTTATTATAAAATTATATATTATTTTATCCCTGGGGTAGGGGTGAAAAAAAATCTTCCACGATTCTGCGTGTCGGAAGGGGACTAGAGGGGACGGGAGGGGGGGCAGAAATCCTCCTCCTTGTTTTTTTTACTTTCAAAAAAGGGGAAACAGAAGAATAGTTTCGCGGGGATTTGCTCTTTCCTCCTCAAAGCTCAGAGGGGGGTGTCTAAAGTGTGTGGATGAAACCCCAGATGTGAAAAAAAGGAGGATAGGTTGTATTTTGGGGGAAAGGGAAACCCTGGATGTTTTGGCTCTGAGTAAAAAACGAGCTCGGAAAAAGGGGGAAGAGTGGTTTGGAAGTTTGGAGTAAAGTCAGGGTTAGTGAGGGGACAAGAGAAAGGGGGAGGAGTAGTGTACTCCTGAAAAGGAGTTGTGGGAGTGTGATAGAATGTAAGAAATTTAAATTCTCGATTAATAGGGTTTAAAAATAAAAGTTGATGGAGAGAGATGGGTGATTATTGGTGCATATGCACTGGGCAGGGAGAAGAAAGATCATGATAGGCAAGTGTTTTGGGAGCAGTGAATGGTGGGGTTAGTGGTTTTGATGCACGAGACCGAGTTATAGTGATGGGTGAGTGAATGCAAAGGTGAGTAATGTGGGTTGAGGGAATAATTGGTATACATGGGATGTTCAGTGTTGAAAAGGGGAAATGGTGAAGAGCTTGTAGATTTTGTGCAGAAAAAGGACTGGTGTTGGGAGTACCGGGTTTTAAAAAAAGCGAGATATACAAAAAGTATAGTATGTAAGTAGGAAAGATGGCCTAGAGAGCGTTAGGGGAAATTACGTTTTAAATTGACAGGCGCGCGAAAGAGAGACTTTTTGGTGTTAATGTGCTGAGTGATGCAACTGGAGGGATGTCTGATCATTTTCTTCTGGAGGCTAAGGTGAAGTTTTTGTATGGGTTTTCAGAAAAGAAGAGTAAATTTTTGGGGGGTGAAGAGGGTGGTGAGAGTAAGTGAGTTGGGAAGGAGGATTGTTGTGAGGAAGTACCAGGAGAGATGAGTTTCAGAATGGAAAAAGGGGAGAACAATGGAGTAAGGGGACTGGGGAAGGAATGGGATGATTTAGGGGAAACAGTGGGTGGGGTTGCGCAAAAAATGCTTGTGGCATGAGAAGAGTTGGAGATGGGTTGATTGAAAGGGTAATGAGTAGTGGGATGAAGAATAAAATTTTTTAGGAAAGAGAAGAGGAGGCATTTGGGACGATTTTTGCAGGGAAAAAAAACAAAATTGGGAAAGAGAGATGTATAAAGGAAGAGACAGGAGGTCAAGAGTAAGGTGCAAAAAGGTGAAAAGAGGGCAAAGAAGGGTTTGGGTGAGAGGTATCATTAGATTTTAGGGAGAATAAAAAGATGTTCTGGGAAGGAGGTAAATAAAGTGCGAAGACAAGGGGGCAAAAAGGGAACTTCAGTGAAGGGGCGAAATGTGGGGGGTTTTATAAGAAGTAGTGGTGATGTGAGGAGATGGATTGAGTATATGAAGGTTTGTTGAATGTGTTTGATTATAGAGTGGCAGATATAGGGTGTTTTTGGCGAGGGGGTGTGCAAAGTGAGAGGGTTAGGGAAAATGATTTGGTAAACAGAGAAGAAAAGGTTTGTAAAAACTTTTCGGAAGATGAAAGCCGGTAAGGGGAGCAGGTTTGGATGGTATTTGCAGTGAAAATGGAGATAGGGTGATTAAGGAATACCTTTTCCCCCGTTTCCCTGCGTGTCGTAGAAGGCAACTAAAAGGGGGGAGGACGGGGGGCTGTGAAATCCTCTCCTTCGTTTTTTTTTTTAATTTTCAAAGAAGGACAGGGGGGCCAGGTGAGGATATTCAAAAAAAGGCCATCCTCTGTTTTTAACGCTACCTAGCTAACGGGGAAATGGCGATAGTTTAAAGAAAAGAAAGAAAAATATATATATTTAATTATATATATTTATATATATATTATATATTATATTATTATATATATTATATTATATATATATATATATGATCCTTCTAACCTTGAGTGAAGGTACGTCAGATGAATTTTTGAAATACACTACACGAGGACTGGGTAGCTGCGCAACCACAGGAGTATATATGGTAGTAAAGAGGAGCTCCGTTATGATAATTGTCATCATAACTGTCTCTTCTGCTTCAGCTGCGATCTAGGGATAGAATATGTCACAGTTTAATTGTTTTGCATTATACACCATCATCATTAACTTATGAGAGAAATATTTAGTCATTGTAGAAAAAGAAAAAAATAAGTGAAATGCTATCTTAGTTTGTATGACCGAAACATAATATAATGACTATTTCCGATGATATGATACTATGCATTAAAGAAAACTTATTGTGCACCTTCTGACACGAGTGATCTTGCTGATAACACCTTCTGACACGAGTGGTCTTGCTGATAACACCTTCTGACACGAGTGATCTTGCTGATAACACCTTCCTGACACGAGTGATCTTGCTGATAACACCTTCCTGACACGAGTGATTGTGATGATAACACCTTCCTGACACGAGTGATTGTGATGATAAACACCTTCCTGACACGAGTGATCTTGCTGTAACACCTTCCTGACACGAGTGATTGTGATGATAACACCTTCCTGCACACGAGTGATTGTGATGATAACACCTTCCTGACACGAGTGATCTTGCTGATAACACCTTCCTGACACGAGTTATTGTGATGATAACACCTTCCTGACACGAGTGATTATGATGTAACACCTTCCTGACACGAGTGATCTTGCTGATAACACCTTCCTGACACGAGTGATCTTGCTGATAACACCTTCCTGACACGAGTGATTGTGATGATAACACCTTCCTGACACGAGTGATCTTGCTGATAACACCTTCTGACACGGTGATTGTGATGATAACACCTTCCTGACACGAGTGATCTTGCTGATAACACCTTCCTGACACGAGTGATCTTGCTGATAACACCTTCCTGACACGAGTGATCTTGCTGATAAACCTTCCTGACACGAGTGATCTTGCTGATAACACCTTCCTGACACGAGTGATTGTGTGATAACACCTTTCCTGACACGAGTGATTGTGATGATAACACCTTCCTGCACGAGTGATCTTGCTGATAACACCTTCCTGACACGAGTGATTGTGATGATAACACCTTCCTGACACGAGTGATTGTGATGATAACCACCTTCCTGACACGAGTGATCTTGCTGATAACACCTTCCTGACACGAGTGATTGTGATGATAACACCTTCCTGACACGAGTATTATGATGATAAACACCTTCCTGACACGAGTGATCTTGCTGATAACACCTTCCTGACACGAGTGATTCTTGCTGATAACACCTCCTGAAACGAGTGATTGTGATGATAACACCTTCCTGACACGAGTGATTGTGATGATAACACCTCCTGACACGAGTGATTGTGATGATAACACCTTCTGACACGAGTGATTGTGATGATAACACCTTCCTGACACGAGTGATTGTGATGATAACACCTTCCTGACACGAGTGATTGTGATGATACACCTTCCTGACACGAGTGATTGTGATGATAACACCTTCTGACACGAGTGATCTTGCTCATAACACCTTCCTGACACGAGTGAATGTGATGATAAACACTTCCTGACACGAGTGATTGTGATGATACACTTCCTGACACGAGTGATCTTGCTGATAAACACCTTCCTGACACGAGTGATTGTGATGATAACACCTTCCTACACGAGTGATCTTGCTGATAACACCCTTCCTGCACGAGTGATTGTGATGATAACACCTTCTGACACGAGTGATTGTGATGATAACACCTTCCTGACACGAGTGATCTTGCTGATAAAACCTTCCTGCACGAGTGATTGTGATGATTAACCCTTCCTGACACGAGTGATTGTGATGATAACACCTTCCTGACACGAGTGATTGTGATGATAACACCTTCCTGACACGAGTGATTGTGATGATAACACCTTCCTGACACGAGTGATTGTGATGATAACACTTCCTGACACGAGTGATTGTGATGTAACACCTTCCTGACACGAGTGATTGTGATGATAACACCTTCCTGCACGAGTGATTGTGATGATAACACCTTCCTGACACGAGTGATTGTGATGATAACACTTCTGACACGAGTGATTGTGATGATAACACCTTCCTGACACGAGTGACTGTGATTGATAACACCTTCCTGACACGAGTGATTGTGATGATAACTACCTTCCTGACACGAGTGATTGTGATGATATCACCTTCCTGACACGAGTGATTGTGATGATAACACCTTACTG
>NC_092225.1:37482082-37512082 GCF_036320965.1 Panulirus ornatus
CATTGTACAAAGGCAAAGGGGATAAGAGTGAGTGCTCAAATTACAGAGGTATAAGTTGTTGAGTATTCCTGGTAAATTATATGGGAGGGTATTGATTGAGAGGGTGAAGGCATGTACAGAGCATCAGATTGGGGAAGAGCAGTGTGGTTTCAGAAGTGGTAGAGGATGTGTGGATCAGGTGTTTGCTTTGAAGAATGTATGTGAGAAATACTTAGAAAAGCAAATGGATTTGTATGTAGCATTTATGGATCTGGAGAAGGCATATGATAGAGTTGATAGAGATGCTCTGTGGAAGGTATTAAGAATATATGGTGTGGGAGGAAAGTTGTTAGAAGCAGTGAAAAGTTTTTATCGAGGATGTAAGGCATGTGTACGTGTAGGAAGAGAGGAAAGTGATTGGTTCTCAGTGAATGTAGGTTTGCGGCAGGGGTGTGTGATGTCTCCAAGGTTGTTTAATTTGTTTATGGATGGGGTTGTTAGGAAGGTAAATGCAAGAGTTTTGGAAAGAGGGGCAAGTATGAAGTCTGTTGGGGATGAGAGAGCTTGGGAAGTGAGTCAGTTGTTGTTCGCTGATGATACAGCGCTGGTGGCTGATTTATGTGAGAAACTGCAGAAGCTGGTGACTGAGTTTGGTAAAGTGTGTGGAAGAAGAAAGTTAAAAGTAAATGTGAATAAGAGCAAGGTTATTAGGAACAGTAGGGTTGAGGGTCAAGTCAATTGGGAGGTGAGTATGAATGGAGAAAAACTGGAGGAAGTGAAGTGTTTTAGATATCTGGGAGTGGATCTGGCAGCGGATGGAACCATGGAAGCGGAAGTGGATCATAGGGTGGGGGAGGGGGCGAAAATTCTGGGGGCCTTGAAAAATGTGTGGAAGTCGAGAACATTATCTCGGAAAGCAAAAATGGGTATGTTTGAAGGAATAGTGGTTCCAACAATGTTGTATGGTTGCGAGGCGTGGGCTATGGATAGAGTTGTGCGCAGGAGGATGGATGTGCTGGAAATGAGATGATGAAGACAATGTGTGGTGTGAGGTGGTTTGATCGAGTGAGTAACGTAAGGGTAAGAGAGATGTATGGAAATAAAAAGAGCGTGGTTGAGAGAGCAGAAGAGGGTGTTTTGAAGTGGTTTGGGCACATGGAGAGAATGAGTGAGGAAAGATTGACCAAGAGGATATATGTGTCGCAGGTGGAGGGAAAGAGGAGAAGAGGGAGACCAAATTGGAGGTGGAAAGATGGAGAGAAAAAGATTTTGTGTGATCGGGGCCTGAACATGCAGGAGGGTGAAAGGAGTGCAAGGAATAGAGTGAATTGGAGCGATGTGGTATACCGGGATTGACGTGCTGTCAGTGGATTGAATCAAGGCATGTGAAGCGTATGGGGTAAACCATGGAAAGCTGTGTAGGTATGTATATTTGCGTGTGTGGACGTATGTATATACATGTGTATGGGGGTGGGTTGGGCCATTTCTTTCGTCTGTTTCCTTGCGCTACCTCGCAAACGCGTGAGACAGCGAGAAAGTATAATAAATGAATAAATAAATATATATATATATATATATATATATATATATATATATATATATATATATATATATATATATATATATATATATATATATATATATATATATATATATATATATATGTGTGTCGGAGGTGGAGGGAACAAGGAGAAGAGGGAGACCAAATTGGAGGTGGAAGGATGGAGTGAAAAGGATTTTGTGTGATCGGGGCCTGAACATGCAGGAGGGTGAAAGGAGGGCAAGGAATAGAGTGAATTGGAGCGATGTGGTATACCGGGGTTGACGTGCTGTCAGTGGATTGAATCGGGGCATGTGAAGCGTCTGGGGTAAACCATGGAAAGCTGTGTAGGTATGTACATTTGCGTGTGTGGACGTATGTATATACATGTGTATGGGGGGGGGGGGCCATTTCTTTCGTCTGTTTCCTTGCGCTACCTCGCAAACGCGGGAGACAGCGACAAAGTATAATAAATATAAATAAATATATATATATATATATATATATATATATATATATATATATATATATATATATATATATATATATATATATATATATATATATATGTATATGTATATATATATTTATATTTTATTTATTATACTTTGTCGCTGTCTCCCGCGTTTGCGAGGTAGCGCAAGGACACAGACGAAACAAAATGGCCCAACCCCCCCATACACATGTATATACATACGTCCACACACGCAAATATACATACCTACACAGCTTTCCATGGTTTACCCCAGACGCTTCACATGCCTTGATTCAATCCACTGACAGCACGTCAACCCCGGTATACCACATCGCTCCAATTCACTCTATTCCTTGCCCTCCTTTCACCCTCCTGCATGTTCAGGCCCCGATCACACAAAATCTTTTTCACTCCATCTTTCCACCTCCAGTTTGGTCTCCCTCTTCTCCTCGTTCCCTCCACCTCCGACACATATATCCTCTTGGTCAATCTTTCCTCACTCATCCTCTCCATGTGCCCAAACCACTTCAAAACACCCTCTTCTGCTCTCTCAACCACGCTCTTTTTATTTCCACACATCTCTCTTACCCTTACGTTACTCACTCGATCAAACCACCTCACACCACACATTGTCCTCAAACATCTCATTTCCAGCACATCCATCCTCCTGCGCACAACTCTATCCATAGCCCACGCCTCGCAACCATACAACATTGTTGGAACCACTATTCCTTCAAACATACCCATTTTTGCTTTCCGAGATAATGTTCTCGACTTCCACACATTCTTCAAGGCCCCCAGAATTTTCGCCCCCTCCCCCACCCTATGATCCACTTCCGCTTCCATGGTTCCATCCGCTGCCAGATCCACTCCCAGATATCTAAAACACTTCACTTCCTCCAGTTTTTCTCCATTCAAACTCACCTCCCAATTGACTTGACCCTCAACCCTACTGTACCTAATAACCTTGCTCTTATTCACATTTACTCTTAACTTTCTTCTTCCACACACTTTACCAAACTCAGTCACCAGCTTCTGCAGTTTCTCACATGAATCAGCCACCAGCGCTGTATCATCAGCGAACAACAACTGACTCACTTCCCAAGCTCTCTCATCCCCAACAGACTTCATACTTGCCCCTCTTTCCAAAACTCTTGCATTTACCTCCCTAACAACCCCATCCATAAACAAATTAAACAACCATGGAGACATCACACACCCCTGCCGCAAACCTACATTCACTGAGAACCAATCACTTTCCTCTCTTCCTACACGTACACATGCCTTACATCCTCGATAAAAACTTTTCACTGCTTCTAACAACTTGCCTCCCACACCATATATTCTTAATACCTTCCACAGAGCATCTCTATCAACTCTATCATATGCCTTCTCCAGATCCATAAATGCTACATACAAATCCATTTGCTTTTCTAAGTATTTCTCACATACATTCTTCAAAGCAAACACCTGATCCACACATCCTCTACCACTTCTGAAACCACACTGCTCTTCCCCAATCTGATGCTCTGTACATGCCTTCACCCTCTCAATCAATACCCTCCCATATAATTTACCAGGAATACTCAACAAACTTATACCTCTGTAATTTGAGCACTCACTCTTATCCCCTTTGCCTTTGTACAATGGCACTATGCACGCATTCCGCCAATCCTCAGGCACCTCACCATGAGTCATACATACATTAAATAACCTTACCAACCAGTCAACAATACAGTCACCCCCTTTTTTAATAAATTCCACTGCAATACCATCCAAACCTGCTGCCTTGCCGGCTTTCATCTTCCGCAAAGCTTTTACTACCTCTTCTCTGTTTACCAAATCATTTTCCCTAACCCTCTCACTTTGCACACCACCTCGACCAAAACACCCTATATCTGCCACTCTATCATCAAACACATTCAACAAACCTTCAAAATACTCACTCCATCTCCTTCTCACATCACCACTACTTGTTATCACCTCCCCATTTGCGCCCTTCACTGAAGTTCCCATTTGCTCCCTTGTCTTACGCACTTTATTTACCTCCTTCCAGAACATCTTTTTATTCTCCCTAAAATTTAATGATACTCTCTCACCCCAACTCTCATTTGCCCTTTTTTTCACCTCTTGCACCTTTCTCTTGACCTCCTGTCTCTTTCTTTTATACATCTCCCACTCAATTGCATTTTTTCCCTGCAAAAATCGTCCAAATGCCTCTCTCTTCTCTTTCACTAATACTCTTACTTCTTCATCCCACCACTCACTACCCTTTCTAATCAACCCACCTCCCACTCTTCTCATGCCACAAGCATCTTTTGCGCAATCCATCACTGATTCCCTAAATACATCCCATTCCTCCCCCACTCCCCTTACTTCCATTGTTCTCACCTTTTTCCATTCTGTACTCAGTCTCTCCTGGTACTTCCTCACACAGGTCTCCTTCCCAAGCTCACTTACTCTCACCACCCTCTTCACCCCAACATTCACTCTTCTTTTCTGAAAACCCATACAAATCTTCACCTTAGCCTCCACAAGATAATGATCAGACATCCCTCCAGTTGCACCTCTCAGCACATTAACATCCAAAAGTCTCTCTTTCGCACGCCTGTCAATTAACACGTAATCCAATAACGCTCTCTGGCCATCTCTCCTACTTACATAAGTATACTTATGTATATCTCGCTTTTTAAACCAGGTATTCCCAATCATCAGTCCTTTTTCAGCACATAAATCTACAAGCTCTTCACCATTTCCATTTACAACACTGAACACCCCATGTATACCAATTATTCCCTCAACTGCCACATTACTCACCTTTGCATTCAAATCACCCATCACTATAACCCGGTCTCGTGCATCAAAACCACTAACACACTCATTCAGCTGCTCCCAAAACACTTGCCTCTCATGATCTTTCTTCTCATGCCCAGGTGCATATGCACCAATAATCACCCACCTCTCTCCATCAACTTTCAGTTTTACCCATATTAATCGAGAATTTACTTTCTTACATTCTATCACATACTCCCACAACTCCTGTTTCAGGAGTATTGCTACTCCTTCCCTTGCTCTTGTCCTCTCACTAACCCCTGACTTTACTCCCCAGACATTCCCA
This sequence comes from Panulirus ornatus, assembly GCF_036320965.1. Taxonomy (NCBI): domain Eukaryota; kingdom Metazoa; phylum Arthropoda; class Malacostraca; order Decapoda; family Palinuridae; genus Panulirus; species Panulirus ornatus. Next base: position 37,487,195 of record NC_092225.1, read on the forward strand.
AACCACTCTTCCCCTTTACCCTTGAGCTTCGTTTCACTCAGAGCCAAAACATCCAGGTTCCTTTCCTCAAACATACTACCTATCTCTCCTTTTTTCACATCTTGGTTACATCCACACACATTTAGGCACCCCAATCTGAGCCTTCGAGGAGGATGAGCCTCCCGCGTGACTCCTTCTTCTGTTTCCCATTTTAGAAAGTTAAAAAAAGTACAAGGAGGGAGGGTTTCGGCCCCGCTCCGTCCCTCTAGTCGCTTTCTACGACACGCGAGGAATGCGTGGGAAATATTCTTTCACCCCTATCCCAGGGGATAATATAGGATAATAAGAGAGATGTGTGGAAATAAAAAGAGCGTGTTGAGAGAGCAGAAGAGGGTGTTTTGAAGTGGTTTGGGCACATGGAGAGGATGAGTGAGGGAAAGATTGACCAAGAGGATTATGTGTCGGAGGTGGAGGGAACAAGGAGAAGAGGGAGACCATATTGGAGGTGGAAAGATAGAGTGAAAAGATTTTTTGTGTGATCGGGGCCTGACATGCAGGAGGGTGAAAGGAGGGCAAGGAATAGAGTGAATTGGAGCGATGTGGTATACCGGGGTTGACGTGATGTCAGTGGATTGAATCAGGGCATATTAAGCGTCTGGGGTAACCATGGAAAGCTGTGTAGGTATGTATATTTGCGTTGTGTGGAGTATGTATTACATGTGTATGGGGGGGGGGGTTGGGCCATTCTTTTCGTCTGTTTCCTTGCGCTGCCTCGCAAACGCGGGGAGACAGCGACAAAGTATTAAAAAAAAAAAAAAAAATATATATATATATATATATATATATTTATATATATAATATATATTTATATATTTATATATACATATATTATATATATTATATTATATATATATATATTTATATATATATATATATATATATATATTATATTTATATATATATATACACACACATACACACACATACGCACATATACACACACACACACATACATATATATACATATGAAAAATGTAAGAAACAATTTCGAAAACTGAAACTTCTAGCTTGAAAATGAAATGAAAATGAATGTCACATACTGGTTCAACCTCTGGCTATGTAAAAGGAAATGTATAATTTTATTTACACAAACAGTCAATAGTAGTTCTCATCAATTTAACCCACTGTATTCAATAAGCTTCAATGTCTAAGCTACATTCTTTCAATTTCACTATTTTCTTGTTAAAGCACCATGTATGAAAACTATCACTCCAGTAGCAGAAACTATAACATTTACTTCCCTTTAAAAAAAGTTCTGGGGAAGTCTGTCTCGGACATTAAGTAAAATCTGATAATCATGAATAACATCAATACAAAAATTAATCTATAAACACATAATCTAAATTCACATAATATAAGCTAGTATAAGACAATTGGTAGAAAAGGAAATCATAAACATAACTACTGAATTCTGAGATCACAAATGAAAGCCAATGGCATGAGTGTAACAGAACAGACTTATATACTTAAGTATCTAATGGCAATCAATAATGTATTTGAAGCATATCAACCACAGCTTTTATACTGGTTATTACACAAACCAGTTGAAAAATTTTCTATAGGTATAGTAACCACAATCAAAACATAGCTGGATCATAATGAAACAATTTGAAAGCTAAGCTATATAGACGATACACCACACATGTAGGTAGGAAAAACTTGACTTTAATCTTATCATGTATTATACAAAGTTCACTATAAGAAGCCTCTTAATATAACTAACAAGTTCCATGTTACTAAAGTCAAACATATATGACAGGGCAATGTTTCTGTTCCCATATAATGCAATGCATTTCATCCATTCCTATCATAATTATACATAACACAAAAAATCATCAATGGTATCCTATATATTGAAAAGGCTTTTATATATATATATAAATATTATATTATATATATTATATATATAATATATATATTATATATATATTATATTATATATATATATATATATATTATATATATAATATATTATATATATATATATATATATATATTATATATATATATATATATTTATATATATATATTATATATATATATATATATAATATATATATATATATATATATATATATTTATATATATATATATATATATATATATATATATATATATATATATATATATATATATATATATATATATATATATATATATATATATATATATATATATATATATATATATATATATATATATATATATATATATATATATATATATATATATATATATATATATATATATATATATATATATATATATATATATATATATATATATATATATATATATATATATATATATATATATATATATATATATATATATATATATATATATATATATATATATATATATATATATATATATATATATATATATATATATATATATATATATATATATATATATATATATATATATATATATATATATATATATATATATATATATATATATATATATATATATATATATATATATATATATATATATATATATATATATATATATATATATATATATATATATATATATATATATATATATATATATATATATATATATATATATATATATATATATATATATATATATATATATATATATATATATATATATATATATATATATATATATATATATATATATATATATATATATATATATATATATATATATATATATATATATATATATATATATATATATATATATATATATATATATATATATATATATATATATAAAGCCTTTTCAATATATAGGATACCATTGATTTTTTGTGTTATGTATAATTATGATAGGAATGGATGAAATGCATTGCATTATATGGGAACAGAAACATTGCCCCTGTCATATATGTTTGACTTTAGTAACATGGAACTTGTTAGTTATATTAAAGAGGCTTCTTATAGTGAACTTTGTATAATACATGATAAAATTAAAGTCAAGTTTTCCTACCATACATGTGTGGTGTATCTCTATATAGCTTAGCTTTCAAATTGTTTCATTATGTCCAGCTATGTTTTGATTGTGGTTACTATACCTATAGAAAATTTTTCAACTGGTTTTGTGGTATAACCAGTTATAAAGCTGGTGGTTGATATGCTTCAAATACATTATTGATTGCATTAGATACTTAAGTATATAAGTCTGTTCTGTTACACTCATGCCATTTGCTTTTCATTTGTGATCTCAGAATTCAGTAGGTATGTTTATGATTTCCTTTTCTACCATTGTCTTATACTAGCTTATATTATGTGAATTTAGATTATGTGTTTATAGATTAATTTTTTGTATTGATGTTATTCATTGATTATCAGATTTTACTTAATGTCGAGACAGACTTCCCCAGAACTTTTTTAAAGGGGAAGTAAATGTTATAGTTCTGTTACTGGAGTGATAGTTTTCATACATGGTGCTTTAACAAGAAAATAGTGAAATTGGAAAAAATGTAGCTTAGACATTGAAGCTTATTGATACAGTGGTTAAATTGATGAGAACTACTATTGAGGTTTGTGTAAATAAATTATACATTTCCTTTTTACATAGCCAGAGGTTCAACCAGTATGTGACATTCATTTTTCATTTCATTTCAAGCTAGAAGTTTCAGTTTTCGAAATTGTTTCTTACATTTTTCATATGTATATATATGTATGTGTGTGTGTGTGTATATGTGCGTAGGTGTGTGTATGTGTGTGTATATATATATATATATATATATATATATATATATATATATATATATATATATATATATATATATATATATATATATATATATATATATATATATATATATATATATATATATATATATATATATATATTTTTTTTTTTTTTTATACTTTGTCGCTGTCTCCCGCGTTTGCGAGGTAGCGCAAGGAAACAGACGAAAGAAATGGCCCAACCCCCCCCCATACACATGCATATACATACGTCCACACACGCAAATATACATACCTACACAGCTTTCCATGGTTTACCCCAGACGATTCATATGCCCTGCTTCAATCCACTGACAGCACGTCAACCCCGGTATACCACATCGCTCCAATTCACTCTATTCCTTGCCCTCCTTTCACCCTCCTGCATGTTCAGGCCCCGATCACACAAAATCTTTTTCACTCTATCTTTCCACCTCCAATTTGGTCTCCCTCTTCTCCTTGTTCCCTCCACCTCCGACACATATATCCTCTTGGTCAATCTTTCCACACTCATCCTCTCCATGTGCCCAAACCACTTCAAAACACCCTCTTCTGCTCTCTCAACCACGCTCTTTTTATTTCCACACATCTCTCTTATTATCCTTATATTATCCCTGGGGATAGGGGTGAAAGAATATTTTCCACGCATTCCTCGCGTGTCGTAGAAAGCGACTAGAGGGACGGGAGCGGGGGGCCAGAAACCCTCCCCTCCTTGTACTTTTTTAACTTTCTAAAATGGGAAACAGAAGAAGGAGTCACGCGGGGAGGGCTCATCCTCCTCGAAGGCTCAGATTGGGGTGCCTAAATGTGTGTGGATGTAACCAAGATGTGAAAAAAGGAGAGATAGGTAGTGTGTTTGAGGAAAGGAACCTGGATGTTTTGGCTCTGAGTGAAACGAAATTCAAGGGTAAAGGGGAAGAGTGGTTTGGGAAGGTCTTGGGAGTAAAGTCAGGGGTTAGTGAGAAGACAAGAGCAAGGGAAGGAGTAGCAATACTGAAACAGGAGTTGTGGGAGTATGTGATAGAATGTAAGAAAGTAAATTCTCGATTAATATGGGTAAAACTGAAAGTTGATGGAGAGAGATGGGTGATTATTGGTGCATATGCACCTGGGCATGAGAAGAAAGATCATGAGAGGCAAGTGTTTTGGGAGCAGCTGAATGAGTGTGTTAGTGGTTTTGATGCACGAGACCGGGTTATAGTGATGGGTGATTAGAATGCAAAGGTGAGTAATGTGGCAGTTGAGGGAATAATTGGTATACATGGGGTGTTCAGTGTTGTAAATGGAAATGGTGAAGAGCTTGTAGATTTATGTGCTGAAAAAGGACTGATGATTGGGAATACCTGGTTTAAAAAGCGAGATATACATAAGTATACTTATGTAAGTAGGAGAGATGGCCAGAGAGCGTTATTGGATTACGTGTTAATTGACAGCGCGCGAAAGAGAGACTTTTGGATGTTAATGTGCTGAGAGGTGCAACTGGAGGGATGTCTGATCATTATCTTGTGGAGGCTAAGGTGAAGATTTGTATGGGTTTTCAGAAAAGAAGAGTGAATGTTGGGGTGAAGAGGGTGGTGAGAGTAAGTGAGCTTGGGAAGGAGACTTGTGTGAGGAAGTACCAGGAGAGACTGAGTACAGAACGGAAAAAGGTGAGAACAATGGAAGTAAGGGGAGTTGGGGAGGAATGGGATGTATTTAGGGAATCAGTGATGGATTGCGCAAAAGATGCTTGTGGCATGAGAAGAGTGGGAGATGGGTTGATTAGAAAGGGTAGTGAGTGGTGGGATGAAGAAGTAAGAGTATTAGTGAAAAAGAAGAGAGAGGCATTTGGACGATTTTTGCAGGGAAAAAATGCAATTGAGTGGGAGATGTATAAAAGAAAGAGACAGGAGGTCAAGAGAAAGGTGCAAGAGGTGAAAAAAAGGGCAAATGAGAGTTGGGGTGAGAGAGTATCATTAAATTTTAGGGAAAATAAAAAGATGTTCTGGAGTGAGGTAAATAAATTGCGTAAGACAAGGGAGCAAATGGGAACTTCAGTGAAGGGCGGAAATGGGGAGGTGATAACAAGTAGTGGTGATGTGAGAAGGAGATGGAGTGAGTATTTTGAAGGTTTGTTGAATGTGTTTGATGATAGAGTGGCAGATATAAGGGTGTTTTGGTCGAGGTGGTGTGCAAAGCGAGAGGGTTGGGGAAAATGATTTGGTAAACAGAGAAGAGGTAGTAAAAGCTTTGCGGAAGATGAAAGCCGGCAAGGCAGCAGGTTTGGATGGTATTGCAGTGGAATTTATTAAAAAAGGGGGTGACTGTATTGTTGACTGGTTGGTAAGGTTATTTAATGTATGTATGACTCATGGTGAGGTGCCTGAGGATTGGCGGAATGCGTGCATAGTGCCATTGTACAAAGGCAAAGGGGATAAGAGTGAGTGCTCAAATTACAGAGGTATAAGTTTGTTGAGTATTCCTGGTAAATTATATGGGAGGGTATTGATTGAGAGGGTGAAGGCATGTACAGAGCATCAGATTGGGGAAGAGCAGTGTGGTTTCAGAAGTGGTAGAGGATGTGTGGATCAGGTGTTTGCTTTGAAGAATGTATGTGAGAAATACTTAGAAAAGCAAATTGATTTGTATGTAGCATTTATGGATCTGGAGAAGGCATATGATAGATTTGATAGAGATGCTCTGTGGAAGGTATTAAGAATATATGGTGTGGGAGGCAAGTTGTTAGAAGCAGTGAAAAGTTTTTATCGAGGATGTAAGGCATGTGTACGTGTAGGAAGAGAGGAAAGTGATTGGTTCTCAGTGAATGTAGGTTTGCGGCAGGGGTGTGTGATGTCTCCATGGTTGTTTAATTTGTTTATGGATGGGGTTGTTAGGGAGGTAAATGCAAGAGTTTTGGAAAGAGGGGCAAGTATGAAGTCTGTTGGGGATGAGAGAGCTTGGGAAGTGAGTCAGTTGTTGTTCGCTGATGATACAGCGCTGGTGGCTGATTCATGTGAGAAACTGCAGAAGCTGGTGACTGAGTTTGGAAAAGTGTGTGGAAGAAGAAAGTTAAGAGTAAATGTGAATAAGAGCAAGGTTATTAGGTACAGTAGGGTTGAGGGTCAAGTCAATTGGGAGGTGAGTTTGAATGGAAAAAAACTGGAGGAAGTGAAGTGTTTTTGATATCTGGGAGTGGATCTGGCAGCGGATGGAACCATGGAGGCGGAAGTGGATGATAGGGTGGGGGAGGGGGCGAAAATCCTGGGGGCCTTGAAGAATGTGTGGAAGTCGAGAACATTATCTCGGAAAGCAAAAATGGGTATGTTTGAAGGAATAGTGGTTCCAACAATGTTGTATGGTTGCAAGGCGTGGGCTATGGATAGAGTTGTGCGCAGGAGGATGGATGTGCTGGAAATGAGATGTTTGAGGACAATGTGTGGTGTGAGGTAGTTTGATCGAGTGAGTAACGTAAGGGTAAGAGAGATGTGTGGAAATAAAAAGAGCGTGGTTGAGAGAGCAGAAGAGGGTGTTTTGAAGTGGTTTGGGCACATGGAGAGGATGAATGAGGAAAGATTGACCAAGAGGATATATGTGTCGGAGGTGGAGGGAACAAGGAGAAGAGGGAGACCAAATTGGAGGTGGAAAGATGGAGTGAAAAAGATTTTGTGTTATAGGGGCCTGAGCATGCAGGAGGGTGAAAGGAGGGCAAGGAATAGAGTGAATTGGAGCGATGTGGTATACCGGGGTTGACGTGCTGTCAGTGGATTGAATCAAGGCATGTGAAACGTCTGGGGTAAACCATGGAAAGCTGTGTAGGTATGTATATTTGCGTGTGTGGACGTATGTATATACATGTGTATGGGGGGGGTTGGGCCATTTGTTTCGTCTGTTTCCTTGCGCTACCTCGCAAACGCGGGAGACAGCGACAAAGTATAATAAATAAAATATAAATATATATATACATATATATATATATATATATATATATATATATATATATATATATATATATATATATATATATATATATATATATATATATTTATATATATATATATATATATATATATATATATATATATATATATATATATATATATATAAATATAAATATATATATACATATATATATATATATATATATATATATATATATATATATATATATATATATATATATATATATATATATATATATATATATATATTTATATTTATTATACTTTGTCGCTGTCTCCCGCGTTTGCGAGGTAGCGCAAGGAAACAGACGAAAGAAATGGCCCAACCCCCCTCCATACACATGTATATACATACGTCCACACACGCAAATATACATACCTACACAGCTTTCCATGGTTTACCCCAGACGCTTCACATGCCCCGATTCAATCCAATGACAGCACGTCAACCCCGGTATACCACATCGCTCCAATTCACTCTATTCCTTGCCCTCCTTTCTCCCTCCTGCATGTTCAGGCCCCGATCACACAAAATCCTTTTCACTCCATCCTTCCACCTCCAATTTGGTCTCCCTCTTCTCCTTGTTCCCTCCACCTCCGACACATATATATATATATATATATATATATATATATATATATATATATATATATATATATATATATATATATATATATATATATATATATATATATATATATATATATATATATATATATATATATTTATTTATTTATTTATTATACTTTGTCGCTGTCTCCCGCGTTTGCGAGGTAGCGCAAGGAAACAGACGAAAGAAATGGCCCAACCCCCCCCCATACACATGTATATACATACGTCCACACACGCAAATATACATACCTACACAGCTTTCCATGGTTTACCCCATACGCTTCACATGCCTTGATTCAATCCACTGACAGCACGTCAATCCCGGTATACCACATCGCTCATATTCACTCTATTCCTTGCACTCCTTTCACCCTCCTGCATGTTCAGGCCCCGATCACACAAAATCTTTTTCACTCCATCTTTCCACCTCCAATTTGGTCTCCCTCTTCTCCTCGTTTCCTCCACCTCCGACACATATATCCTCTTGGTCAATCTTTCCTCACTCACTCTCTCCATGTGCCCAAACCACTTCAAAACACCCTCTTCTGCTCTCTCAACCACGCTCTTTTTATTTCCATACATCTCTCTTACCCTTACGTTACTCACTCGATCAAACCACCTCACACCACACATTGTCCTCATACATCTCATTTCCAGCACATCCATCCTCCTGCGCACAACTCTATCCATAGCCCACGCCTCGCAACCATACAACATTGTTGGAACCACTATTCCTTCAAACATACCCATTTTTGCTTTCCGAGATAATGTTCTCGACTTCCACACATTCTTCAAGGCCCCCAGAATTTTCGCCCCCTCCCCCACCCTATGATCCACTTCCGCTTCCATGGTTCCATCCGCTGCCAGATCCACTCCCAGATATCTAAAACACTTCACTTCCTCCAGTTTTTCTCCATTCATACTCACCTCCCAATTGACTTGACCCTCAACCCTACTGTTCCTAATAACCTTGCTCTTATTCACATTTACTCTTAACTTTCTTCTTCCACACACTTTACCAAACTCAGTCACCAGCTTCTGCAGTTTCTCACATGAATCAGCCACCAGCGCTGTATCATCAGCGAACAACAACTGACTCACTTCCCAAGCTCTCTCATCCCCAACAGACTTCATACTTGCCCCTCTTTCCAAAACTCTTGCATTTACCTTCCTAACAACCCCATCCATAAACAAATTAAACAACCTTGGAGACATCACACACCCCTGCCGCAAACCTACATTCACTGAGAACCAATCACTTTCCTCTCTTCCTACACGTACACATGCCTTACATCCTCGATAAAAACTTTTCACTGCTTCTAACAACTTGCCTCCCATACCATATATTCTTAATACCTTCCACAGAGCCTCTCTATCAACTCTATCATATGCCTTCTCCAGATCCATAAATGCTACATACAAATCCATTTGCTTTTCTAAGTATTTCTCACATACATTCTTCAAAGCAAACACCTGATCCACACATCCTCTACCACTTCTGAAACCACACTGCTCTTCCCCAATCTGATGCTCTGTACATGCCTTCACCCTCTCAATCAATACCCTCCCATATAATTTACCAGGAATACTCAACAAACTTATACCTCTGTAATTTGAGCACTCACTCTTATCCCCTTTGCCTTTGTACAATGGCACTATGCACGCATTCTGCCAATCCTCAGGCACCTCACCATGAGTCATACATACATTAAATAACCTTTTCCAACCAGTCAACAATACAGTCACCCCCTTTTTTAATAAATTCCACTGCAATACCATTCAAACCTGCTGCCTTACTGGCTTTCATCTTCCGCAAAGCTTTCACTACCTCTTCTCTGTTTACCAAATCATTTTCCCTAACCCTCTCACTTTGCACACCACCTCGACCAAAACACCCTATATCTGCCACTCTATCATCAAACACATTCAACAAACCTTCAAAATACTCACTCCATCTCCTTCTCACATCACTACTTGTTATCACCTCCCCATTTGCGCCCTTCACCAAAGTTCCCATTTGCTCCCTTGTCTTACGCACTTTATTTACCTCCTTCCAGAACATCTTTTTATTCTCCCTAAAATTTAATGATACTCTCTCATCCCAACTCTCATTTGCCCTTTTTTTCACCTCTTGCACGTTTCTCTTGACCTCCTGTCTCTTTCTTTTATACATCTCCCACTCAATTTCATTTTTTCCCTGCAAAAATCGTCCAAATGCCTCTCTCTTCTCTTTCACTAATACTCTTACTTCTTCATCCCACCACTCACTACCCTTTCTAATCAACCCACCTCCCACAATTCTCATGCCACAAGCATCTTTTGCGCAATCCATCACTGATTCCCTAAATACATCCCATTCCTCCCTCACTCACCTTTCTTCCATTGTTCTCACCTTTTTCCATTCTGTACTCAGTCTCTCCTGGTACTTCCTCACAGAGGTCTCCTTCTCAAGCTCACTTACTCTCACCACCCTCGTCACCCCAACATTCACTCTTCTTTTCTGAAAACTCATACAAATCTTCACCTTAGCCTCCACAAGATAATGATCAGACATCCCTCCAGTCGCACCTCTCAGCACATTAACATCCAAAAGTCTCTCTTTCGCACGCCTGTCAATTAACACGTAATCCAATAACGCTCTCTGGCCATCTCTCCTACTTACATAAGTATACTTACGTATATCTCGCTTTTTAAACCAGGTATTCCCAATCATCAGTCCTTTTTCAGCACATAAATCTACAAGCTCTTCACCATTTCCATTTACAGCACTGAACACCACATGTATACCAATTATTCCCTCAACTGCCACATTACTCACCTTTTCATTCAAATCACCCATCACTATGACCCGGTCTCGTGCATCAAAACCACTAACACACTCATTCAGCTGCTCCCAAAACACTTGCCTCTCTTGATCTTTCTTCTCATGCCCAGGTGCATATGCACCAATAATCACCCACCTCTCTCCATCAACTTTCCTCCCCTCCTTGTATTAACTTTCTAAAATGGGAAACAGAAGAAGGAGTCACGCGGGGAGTGCTCATCGTCCTCGAAGGCTCAGAGTGGGGTGCCTAAATGTGTGTGGATGTAACCAAGATGTGAAAAAAGGAGAGATAGGTAGTATGTTTGAGGAAAGGAACCTGGATGTTTTGGCTCTGAGTGAAACGAAGCTCAAGGGTAAAGGGGAAGAGTGGTTTGGGAATGTCTGGGGAGTGAAGTCAGGGGTTAGTGAGAGGACAAGAGCAAGGGAAGGAGTAGCAATACTCCTGAAACAGGAGTTGTGGGAGTATGTGATAGAGTGTAAGAAAGTAAATTCTCGATTAATATGGGTAAAACTGAAATATATATATATATATATATATATATATATATATATATATATATATATATATATATATATATATATATATATATATATATATATATATATATATATATATATATATATAAACATATTTATATATATATACATATATATATATATATATATATATATATATATATATATATATATATATATATATATATATATATATATATATATATATGTATGTGTGTACATGTGTATGGGGGGGGGTTGGGCCATTTCTTTCGTCTGTTTCCTTGCGCTGCCTCGCAAACGCGGGAGACAGCGACAAAGTATAAAAAAAAAAAAAAAAATATATATATATATATATATATATATATGTATATATATATATATATATATATATATATATATATATATATATATATATATATATATATATATATATATATATATATATATATATATATATATATATATATATACATATATATATATATATATATATATATATATATATATATATATATATATATATATATATATATATATATATATATATATATATATATTGTGTCTCTTAGTCTGTCTGTCTGTTTATGCATGTGAGTGGATCTAACATTCCTCCGCTGTTTTCTGGAGCTATCTCTATGACGTGGAAAACGGCGATTAAGTATAATAGAAGTAAAATATATGAGGTGTGTGTGTGTGTGTGTGTGTGTGTGTGTGTGTGTGTGTGTGTGTGTATGTGTGTGTGCTTAATTGTTTAACTGAATGGTGAAATAAGTTGTTCATTATAAAGTCCAGGAATGATCTTGAGTAATGCCATATAAAACCAACTTTTTTCACACCAGCGTCACAGACGTATATTTTTTTTTTTTTTGTCGCTGTCTCCCGCGTTTACGAGGTAGCGCAAGGAAACAGACGAAAGAAATGGCCCAACCCACCCCCATACACATGTATATACATACGTCCACACACGCAAATATACATACCTACACAGCTTTCCATGGTTTACCCCAGACGCTTCACATGCCTTGATTCAATCCACTGACAGCACGTCAACCCCGGTATACCACATCGCTCCAATTCACTCTATTCCTTGCCCTCCTTTCACCCTCCTGCATGCTCAGGCCCCGATCACACAAATTCTTTTTCACTCCATCTTTCCACCTCCAATTTGGTCTCCCTCTTCTCCTCGTTCCCTCCACCTCCGACACATATATTCTCTTGGTCAATCTTTACTCACTCATTCTCTCCATGTGCCCGAACCATTTCAAAACACCCTCTTCTGCTCTCTCAACCACGCTCTTTTTATTTCCACACATCTCTCTTACCCTTACGTTACTTACTCGATCAAACCACCTCACACCACACATTGTCCTCAAACATCTCATTTCCAGCACATCCATCCTCCTGCGCACAACTCTATCCATACCCCACGCCTCGCAACCATACAACATTGTTGGAACCACTATTCCTTCAAACATACTCATTTTTGCTTTCCGAGATAATGTTCTTGACTTCCACACATTCTTCAAGGCTCCCAGCATTTTCGCCCCCTCCCCCACCCTATGATCCACTTCCGCTTCCATGGTTCCATCCGCTGCCAGATCCACTCCCAGATATCTAAAACACTTCACTTCCTCCAGTTTTTCTCCATTCAAACTCACCTCCCAATTGACTTGACCCTCAACCCTACTGTACCTAATAACCTTGCTATTATTCACATTTACTCTTAACTTTCTTCTTTCACACACTTTACCAAACTCAGTCACCAGCTTCTGCAGTTTCTCACATGAATCAGCCACCAGCGCTGTATCATCAGCGAACAACAACTGACTCACTATATTATATGTAGTTATATACCATATCGCCAGTTAGGGTATTGGTTTACTGTGAGAAACTACCCACACATCGATTTGGTTTGCTGGGAAAAGACTAGAAATATATGTTAAGTGGAACTGAAATGTTGTTATTATTAATATGGCGGGCACCTATTGTTTGACGTCACCTGTTATCAACAAGATCAGTGGTGTAAGTAAGGTGTTATCATCACAATCACTCGTGTCATTAAGGTGTTATCATCACAATCACTCGTGTCACGAAGGTGTTATCATCACAATCACTCGTGTCAGTAAGGTGTTATCATCACAATCACTCGTGTCAGTAAGGTGTTATCATCACAATCACTCGTGTCAGGAAGGTGTTATCATCACAATCACTCGTGTCAGTAAGGTGTTATCATCACAATCACTCGTGTCAGGAAGGTGTTATCATCACAATCACTCGTGTCAGTAAGGTGTTATCATCACAATCACTCGTGTCAGTAAGGTGTTATCATCACAATCACTCGTGTCAGGAAGGTGTTATCATCACAATCACTCGTGTCAGTAAGGTGTTATCATCACAATCACTCGTGTCAGTAAGGTGTTATCATCACAATCACTCGAGTCAGTAAGGTGTTATCATCACAATCACTCGTGTCAGGAAGGTGTTATCATCACAGTCACTCGTGTCAGGAAGGTGTTATCATCACAATCACTCGTGTCAGGAAGGTGTTATCATCACAATCACTCGTGTCAGGAAGGTGTTATCATTACAATCACTCGTGTCAGTAAGGTGTTATCATCACAATCACTCGTGTCAGGAAGGTGTTATCATCACAGTCACTCGTGTCAGGAAGGTGTTATCATCACAATCACTCGTGTCAGGAAGGTGTTATCATCACAATCACTCGTGTCAGTAAGGTGTTATCATCACAATCACTCGTGTCAGGAAGGTGTTATCATCACAATCACTCGTGTCAGGAAGGTTTTATCAGCAAGATCACTCGTGTCAGGAAGGTGTTATCATCACAATCACTCGTGTCAGGAAGGTGTTATCATCACAATCACTCGTGTCAGGAAGGTGTTATCAGCAAGATCACTCGTGTCAGGAAGGTGTTATCATCACAATCACTCGGTCAGGAAGGTGTTATCAGCAAGATCACTCGTGTCAGGAAGGTGTTATCATCACAATCACTCGTGTCAGTAAGGTGTTATCATCACAATCACTCGTGTCAGTAAGGTGTTATCATCACAATCACTCGTGTCAGGAAGGTGTTATCATCACAATCACTCGTGTCAGTAAGGTGTTATCATCACAATCACTCGTGTCAGGAAGGTGTTATCATCACAATCACTCGTGTCAGTAAGGTGTTATCAGCAAGATCACTCGTGTCAGGAAGGTGTTATCATCACAATCACTCGTGTCGGTAAGGTGTTATCAGCAAGATCACTCGTGTCAGGAAGGTGTTATCATCACAATCACTCGTGTCAGGAAGGTGTTATCATCACAATCACTCGTGTCAGTAAGGTGTTATCATCACAATCACTCGTGTCAGGAAGGTGATATCATCACAATCACTCGTGTCAGGAAGGTGTTATCATCACAATCACTCGTGTCAGGAAGGTGTTATCATCACAGTCACTCGTGTCAGGAAGGTGTTATCATCACAATCACTCGTGTCAGGAAGGTGTTATCATCACAATCACTCGTGTCAGGAAGGTGTTATCATCACAATCACTCGTGTCAGGAAGGTGTTATCATCACAATCACTCGTGTCAGGAAGGTGTTATCATCACAATCACTCGTGTCAGGAAGGTGTTATCATCACAATCACTCGTGTCAGGAAGGTGTTATCATCACAATCACTCGTGTCAGGAAGGTGTTATCATCACAATCACTCGTGTCAGGAAGGTGTTATCATCACAATCACTCGTGTCAGGAAGGTGTTATCATCACAATCACTCGTGTCAGGAAGGTTTTATCAGCAAGATCACTCGTGTCAGGAAGGTGTTATCATCACAATCACTCGTGTCAGGAAGGTGTTATCATCACAATCACTCGTGTCAGGAAGGTGTTATCAGCAAGATCACTCGTGTCAGGAAGGTGTTATCATCACAATCACTCGTGTCAGGAAGGTGTTATCAGCAAGATCACTCGTGTCAGGAAGGTGTTATCATCACAATCACTCGTGTCAGGAAGGTGTTATCATCACATTCACTCGTGTCAGGAAGGTGTTATGAGCAAGATCACTCGTGTCAGGAAGGTGTTATCATCACAATCACTCGTGTCAGGAAGGTGTTATCATCACAATCACTCGTGTCAGGAAGGTGTTATCATCACAATCACTCGTGTCAGGAAGGTGTTATCATCACAATCACTCGTGTCAGGAAGGTGTTATCATCACAATCACTCGTGTCAGGAAGGTGTTATCATCACAATCACTCGTGTCAGGAAGGTGTTATCATCACAATCACTCGTTTCAGGAAGGTGTTATCAGCAAGATCACTCGTGTCAGGAAGGTGTTATCAGCAAGATCACTCGTGTCAGGAAGGTGTTATCATCATAATCACTCGTGTCAGGAAGGTGTTATCATCACAATCACTCGTGTCAGGAAGGTGTTATCAGCAAGATCACTCGTGTCAGGAAGGTGTTATCATCACAATCACTCGTGTCAGGAAGGTGTTATCATCACAATCACTCGTGTCAGGAAGGTGTTATCAGCAAGATCACTCGTGTCAGGAAGGTGTTATCATCACAATCACTCGTGTCAGGAAGGTGTTATCATCACAATCACTCGTGTCAGGAAGGTGTTATCAGCAAGATCACTCGTGTCAGGAAGGTGTTATCAGCAAGATCACTCGTGTCAGGAAGGTGTTATCAGCAAGATCACTCGTGTCAGGAAGGTGTTATCAGCAAGATCACTCGTGTCAGGAAGGTGTTATCATCACAATCACTCGTGTCAGGAAGGTGTTATCAGCAAGATCACTCGTGTCAGGAAGGTGTTATCATCACAATCACTCGTGTCAGGAAGGTGTTATCAGCAAGATCACTCGTGTCAGGAAGGTGTTATCAGCAAGATCACTCGTGTCAGGAAGGTGTTATCATCATAATCACTCGTGTCAGGAAGGTGTTATCATCACAATAACTCGTGTCAGGAAGGTGTTATCAGCAAGATCACTCGTGTCAGGAAGGTGTTATCATCACAATCACTCGTGTCAGGAAGGTGTTATCATCACAATCACTCGTGTCAGGAAGGTGTTATCAGCAAGATCACTCGTGTCAGGAAGGTGTTATCATCACAATCACTCGTGTCAGGAAGGTGTTATCATCACAATCACTCGTGTCAGGAAGGTGTTATCAGCAAGATCACTCGTGTCAGGAAGGTGTTATCAGCAAGATCACTCGTGTCAGGAAGGTGTTATCAGCAAGATCACTCGTGTCAGGAAGGTGTTATCAGCAAGATCACTCGTGTCAGGAAGGTGCACAATAAGTTTTCTTTAATGCATAGTATCATATCATCGGAAATAGTCATATATTTATGTTTCGGTCATACAAACTAAGATAGCATTTTCCACTTATTTTTTTCTTTTTTCTACAATGGACTAAATATTTTCTCTCATAAGTTAATGATGATGGTGTATAATGCAAAACAATTAAACTGTGACATATTCTATCCCTAGGATCGCAGCTGAAGCAGAAGAGACAGTTATGATGACAATTATCATAACGGAGCTCCTCTTTACTACCATTATACTCCGTGTGGTTGCGCAGCTACCCAGTCCTCGTGGTATGTATTTCAAAAATTCATCTTGACGTACCTTCACTCAAGGTTTAGAAGGATCATATATATATATATATATATATATATATATATATATATATATATATATATATATATATATATATATATATATATATATATATATTTCTTTCTTTTCTTTTAAACTATTCGCCATTTCCCGCGTTAGCTAGGTAGCGTTAAAAACAGAGGATGGGCCTTTTTTGGAATATCCTCACCTGGCCCCACTCTGTTCCTTCTTTTGGAAAATTAAAAAAGAAACGAGAGGAGAGGATTTCCAGCCCCCCGCTCCCTCCCCTTTTAGTTGCCTTCTACGACACGCAGGGAATACGTGGGAAGTATTCTTAATCCCCTATCTCCATTTTCACTGCAATACCATCCAAACCTGCTGCCTTACCGGCTTTCATCTTCCGCAAAGCTTTTACTACCTCTTCTCTGTTTACCAAATCATTTTCCCTAACCCTCTCACTTTGCACACCACCTCGACCAAAACACCCTATATCTGCCACTCTATAATCAAACACATTCAACAAACCTTCATAATACTCAATCCATCTCCTCACATCACCACTACTTCTTATCACCTCCACATTTGCGCCCTTCACTGAAGTTCCCATTTGCTCCCTTGTCTTACGCACTTTATTTACCTCCTTCCAGAACATCTTTTTATTCTCCCTAAAATCTAATGATACTCTCTCACCCGAACTCTCATTTGCCCTCTTTTTCACCTCTTGCACCTTACTCTTGACCTCCTGTCTCTTTCTTTCATACATCTCTCATTCAATTGCATTTTTTCCCTGCAAAAATCGTCCAAATGCCTCTCTCTTCTCTTTCACTAATAATTTTATTTCTTCATCCCACTACTCACTACCCTTTCTAATCAACCCATCTCCAACTCTTCTCATGCTACAAGCATCTTTTGCGCAATCCATCACTGATTCCCTAAATACATCCCATTCCTTCCCCAGTCCCCTTACTTCCATTGTTCTCACCTTTTTCCATTCTGTACTCAGTCTCTCCTGGTACTTCCTCACACAAGTCTCCTTCCCAAGCTCACTTACTCTCACCACCCTCTTCACCCCAACATTCACTCTTCTTTTCTGAAAACCCATACAAATCTTCACCTTAGCCTCCAGAAGATTATGATCAGACATCCCTCCAGTTGCATCTCTCAGCACATTAACATCCAAAAGTCTCTCTTTCGCGCGCCTGTCAATTAACACGTAATCCAATAACGCTCTCTGGCCATCTTTCCTACTTACATACGTATACTTATGTATATCTCGCTTTTTAAACCAGGTACTCCCAATCACCAATCCTTTTTCTGCACATAAATTTACAAGCTCTTCACCATTTCCATTTACAACACTGAACACCCCATGTATACCAATTATTCCCTCAACTGCCACATTACTCACCTTTGCATTCAACTCACCCATCACTATAACCCGGTCTCGTGCATCAAAACCACTAACACACTCATTCAGCTGCTCCCAAAACACTTGCCTATCATGATCTTTCTTCTCATGCCCAGGTGCATATGCACCAATAATCACCCATCTCTCTCCATCAACTTTCAGTTTTACCCATATTAATCGAGAATTTACTTTCTTACATTCTATCACACTCCCACAACTCCTGTTTCAGGAGTACTACTACTCCTTCCCTTGCTCTTGTCCTCTCACTAACCCCTGACTTTACTCCCAAGACATTCCCAAACCACTCTTCCCCTTTACCCTTGAGCTTCGTTTCACTCAGAGCCAAAACATCCAGGTTCCTTTCCTCAAACATACAACCTATCTCTCCTTTTTTCACATCTTGGTTACATCCACACACATTTAGACACCCCACTCTGAGCCTTTGAGGAGGTTGAGCACTCCCCGCGAGACTACTTCTTCTGTTTCCCATTTTAGAAAGTTAAAAAATACAAGGAGGTGAGGATTTCTGGCCCCCCGCTCCCGTCCCCTCTAGTCGCCTTCTGCGACACGCGAGGAATGCGTGGGAAGTATTCTTTCACCCCTATCCCCAGGGATAATATATATATATATATATATATATATATATATATATATATATATATATATATACATACACATACATACGCATATATACACACACACATAAACATATATATATACATATGAAAAATGTAAGAAATAATTTAGAAAACTGAAACTTCTAGCTTGAAATGAAATGAAAAAAAGAATGTCACATAATGGTTCAACCTCTGGCTATGGAAAAGGGAAATGTATAATTTATTTACACAAACGTCAATAGTAGTTCTCATCCATTCAACCACTGTATCAATAAGCTTCAATGTCTGAGCTATATTTTTTCCAATTTCACTATTTTCTTGTCAGAGTACCATGTATGAAAACTATGACTCCAGTAACACAACTATAAACATTTACTTCCCCTTTAAAAAAAGTTCTGGGGAAGTCTGTCTCGATACACTGCGGGACACTACCACCTGGCGAGGTTTGTGTTGCAATGGTTCTTGATTCACAAACGTAGTAGCATCACTGGTGGGCGGAAAGAACATTCTTGTAACCACAGCAAGGATCACAGTCCGTGCAACTCCATTATGATGGTTCTTCTCATGACGCGACGCTTAAGCTGTGACTATGGTTGAGAGCAGCCATTCTTCAGCTTGAGGAGGGGATGTGGGTCCCCGCTAGACGGTGCTCGCCGGTAATATCCTGTGGCCATGACCTTGATCCCCAGCTGGGCGGGCGGGTCTCGCTTGTTCACTGGACTTTCTTTTTAAGTACGAAGAGTCTTTCTTTATCCCTCCTGCTCCTCCCATGGGATGGGGCTGCTGCCGGTCAGGTCAAACACCAGAAGCAGCAACACATGCATATATATATATATATATATATATATATATATATATATATATATATATATATATATATATTTTCTTTTTTTTCTTTTAAACTATTCGCCATTTCCCGCGCTAGCGAGGTAGCGCTAATAACAGAGAACTGGGCCTTTGTTGAATATCCTCACCTGGCCACCTTCTCTGTTCCTTCTTTTGAAAAAAAAAATATATATATATATATATATGTATATATATATATATATATATATATATATATATATATATATATATATATATATATATATATGCAATTGAGTGGGAGATGTATAAAAGAAAGAGACAGGAGGTCAAGAGAAAGGTGCAAGAGGTGAAAAAAAGGGCAAATGAGAGTTGGGGTGAGAGACTATCAGTAAATTTTAGGGAGAATAAAAAGATGTTCTGGAAGGAGGTAAATAGGGTGCGTAAGACAAGGGAGCAAATGGGAACTTCAGTGAAGGGCGTAAATGGGGAGGTGATAACAAGTAGTGGTGATGTGAGAAGGAGATGGAATGAGTATTTTGAAGGTTTGTTGAATGTGTCTGATGACAGAGTGGCAGATATAGGGTGTTTTGGTCGAGGTGGTGTGCAAAGTGAGAGGGTTAGGGAAAATGATTTGGTAAACAGAGAAGAGGTAGTAAAAGCTTTGCGGAAGATGAAAGCCGGCAAGGCAGCAGGTTTGGATGGTATTGCAGTGGAATTTATTAAAAAAGGGGGTGACTGTATTGTTGACTGGTTGGTAAGGTTATTTAATGTATGTATGACTCATGGTGAGGTGCCTGAGGATTGGCGGAATGCGTGCATAGTGCCATTGTACAAAGGCAAAGGGGATAAGAGTGAGTGCTCAAATTACAGAGGTATAAGTTTGTTGAGTATTCCTGGTAAATTATATGGGAGGGTATTGATTGAGAGGGTGAAGGCATGTACAGAGCATCAGATTGGGGAAGAGCAGTGTGGTTTCAGAAGTGGTAGAGGATGTGTGGATCAGGTGTTTGCTTTGAAGAATGTATGTGAGAAATACTTAGAAAAGCAAATGGATTTGTATGTAGCATTTATGGATCTGGAGAAGGCATATGATAGAGTTGATAGAGATGCTCTGTGGAAGGTATTAAGAATATATGGTGTGGGAGGCAAGTTGTTAGAAGCAGTGAAAAGTTTTTATCGAGGATGTAAGGCATGTGTACGTGTAGGAAGAGAGGAAAGTGATTGGTTCTCAGTGAATGTAGGTTTGCGGCAGGGGTGTGTGATGTCTCCATGGTTGTTTAATTTGTTTATGGATGGGGTTGTTAGGGAGGTAAATGCAAGAGTCCTGGAAAGAGGGGCAAGTATGAAGTCTGTTGGGGATGAGAGAGCTTGGGAAGTGAGTCAGTTGTTGTTCGCTGATGATACAGCGCTGGTGGCTGATTCATGTGAGAAACTGCAGAAGCTGGTGACTGAGTTTGGTAAAGTGTGTGGAAGAAGAAAGTTAAGAGTAAATGTGAATAAGAGCAAGGTTATTAGGTACAGTAGGGTTGAGGGTCAAGTCAATTGGGAGGTGAGTTTGAATGGAGAAAAACTGGAGAAAGTGAAGTGTTTTAGATATCTGGGAGTGGATCTGTCAGCGGATGGAACCATGGAAGCGGAAGTGGATCATAGGGTGGGGGAGGGGGCGAAAATTTTGGGAGCCTTGAAAAATGTGTGGAAGTCGAGAACATTATCTCGGAAAGCAAAAATGGGTATGTTTGAAGGAATAGTGGTTCCAACAATGTTGTATGGTTGCGAGGCGTGGGCTATGGATAGAGTTGTGCGCAGGAGGATGGATGTGCTGGAAATGAGATGTTTGAGGACAATGTGTGGTGTGAGGTGGTTTGATCGAGTAAGTAACGTAAGGGTAAGAGAGATGTGTGGAAATAAAAAGAGCGTGGTTGAGAGAGCAGAAGAGGGTGTTTTGAAGTGGTTTGGGCACATGGAGAGAATGAGTGAGGAAAGATTGACCAAGAGGATATATGTGTCGGAGGTGGAGGGAACAAGGAGAAGAGGGAGACCAAATTGGAGGTGGAAAGATGGAGTGAAAAAGATTTTGTGTGATCGGGGCCTGAACATGCAGGAGGGTGAAAGGAGGGCAAGGAATAGAGTGAATTGGAGCGATGTGGTATACAGGGGTTGACGTGCTGTCAGTGGAGTGAATCAAGGCATGTGAAGCATCTGGGGTAAACCATGGAAAGCTGTGTAGGTATGTATATTTGCGTGTGTGGACGTGTGTATGTACATGTGTATGGGGGGGGGGGGTTGGGCCATTTCTTTCGTCTGTTTCCTTGCGCTACCTCGCAAACGCGGGAGACAGCGACAAAGTATAAAAAAAAAGAAATATATATATATATATATATATGTATATATATGTGTATATATATACATATATATATATATATATATATATATATATATATATATATATATATATATATATATATATATATATATATATATATATATATATATATATATATATATATATATATATATATATATATATATATATATATATATATATATATATATATTTACAACACTGAACACCCCATGTATACCAATTATTCCCTCAACTGCCACATTACTCACCTTTGCATTCAAATCACCCATCACTATAACCCGGTCTCGTGCATCAAAACCACTAACACACTCATTCAGCTGCTCACAAAACACTTGCCTCTCATGATCTTTCTTCTCATGCCCAGGTGCACATGCACCAATAATCACCCATCTCTCTCCATCAACTTTCAGTTTTACCCATATTAATCGGGAATTTACTTTCTTACATTCTATCACATACTCCCACAACTCCTGTTTCAGGAGTACTGCTACTCCTTCCCTTGCTCTTGTCCTCTCACTAACCCCTGACTTCACTCCCAAGACATTCCCAAACCACTCTTCCCCTTTACCCTTGAGCTTCCTTTTACTCAGAGCCAAAACCTCAAGGTTGATTTCCTCAAACATACTACCTATCTCTCCTTTTTTCACCTGGAAATGGTGAAGAGCTTGTAGATTCATGTGCTGAAAAAGGACTGGTGATTGGGAATACCTGGTTTAAAAAGCGAGATATACATAAGTATACGTATGTAAGTAGGAGAGATGGCCAGAGAGCGTTATTGGATTACGTGGTAATTGACAGGCGCGCGAAAGAGAGACTTTTGGATGTTAATGTGCTGAGAGGTGCAACTGGAGGGATGTCTGATGATTATATTGTGGAGGCTAAGGTGAAGATTTGTATGGGTTTTCAGAAAAGAAGAGTGAATGTTGGGTTGAAGAGAGTGGTGAGAGTAAGTGAGCTTGCGAAGGAGACTTGTGTGAGGAAGTACCAGGAGAGACTGAGTACAGAATGGAAAAAGGTGAAAACAATGGAAGTAAGGGGAGTGGGGGAGGAATGGGATGTATTTAGGGAATCAGTGATGGATTGCGCAAAAGATGCTTGTGGCATGAGAAGAGTGGGAGGTGGGTAAATTAGAAAGGGCAGTGAGTGGTGGGATGAAGAAGTAAGATTATTAGTGAAAGAGAAGAGAGAGGCATTTGGACGATTTTTGCAGGGAAAAAATGCAATTGAGTGGGATATATATAAAAGAAAGAGACAGGAGGTCAAGAGAAAGGTGCAAGAGGTGAAAAAGAGGGCAAATGAGAGTTGGGGTGAGAGAGTATCATTAGATTTTAGGGAGACTAAAAAGATGTTCTGGAAGGAGGTAAATAAAGTTCGTAAGACAAGGGAGCAAATGGGAACTTCAGTGAAGGGCGCAAATGGGGAGGTGATAACAAGTAGGGGTGATGTGAGAAGGAGATGGAGTGAGTATTTTGAAGGTTTGTTGAATGTGTTTGATGATAGAGTGGCAGATATAGGGTGTTTTGGTCGAGGTAGTGTGCAAAGTGAGAGGGTTAGGGAAAATGATTTGGTAAACAGAGAAGAGGTAGTAAAAATTTGCGTAAGATGAAAGCCGGCAAGGAAGCAGGTTTGGATGGTATTGCAGTGGAATTTATTAAAAAAGGGGGTGACTGTATTATTGACTGGTTGGTAAGGTTATTTAATGTACGTATGACTCATGGTGAGGTGCGTGAGGATTGGCGGAATGCGTGCATAGTGCCATTGTACAAAGGCAAAGGGGATAAGAGTGAGTGCTCAAATTACAGAGGTATAAGTTTGTTGAGTATTCCTGGTAAGTTATATGGGAGGTTATTGATTGAGAGGGTGAAGGCATGTACAGAGCACTAGATTGGGGAAGAGCAGTGTGGTTTCAGAAGTGGTAGAGGATGTGTGGATCAGGTGTTTGCTTTGAAGAACGTATGTGAGAAATACTTAGAAAAGCAAATGGATTTGTATGTAGCATTTATGGATCTGGAGAAGGCATATGATAGAGTTGATAGAGATGCTCTGTGGAAGGTATTAAGAATATATGGTGTGGGAGGCAAGTTCTTAGAAGCAGTGAAAAGTTTTTATCGAGGATGTAAGGCATGTGTAAGTGTAGG
The DNA here is from genome assembly GCF_036320965.1 of Panulirus ornatus. NCBI lineage: Eukaryota > Metazoa > Arthropoda > Malacostraca > Decapoda > Palinuridae > Panulirus > Panulirus ornatus. Next base: position 37,511,782 of record NC_092225.1, read on the forward strand.
AAGAGAGGAAAGTGATTGGTTCTCAGTGAATGTAGGTTTGCGGCAGGGGTGTGTGATGTCTCCATGGTTGTTTAATTTGTTTATGGATGGGGTTGTTAGGGAGGTGAATGCAAGAGTTTTGGAAGGAGGGGCAAGTATGAAGTCTGTTGTGGATGAGAGATCTTGGGAAGTGAGTCAGTTGTTGTTCGCTGATGATACAGCGCTGGTGGCTGATTCATGTGAGAAACTGCAGAAGCTGGTGACTGAGTTTGGTAAAGTGTGTGAAAGAAGAAAGTTAAGATTAATGTGAATAAGAGCAAGG
>NC_092225.1:37517082-37523298 GCF_036320965.1 Panulirus ornatus
CCTTCCCAAGCTCACTTACTCTCACCACCTTCTTCACCCCAACATTCACTCCTCTTTTCTGAAAACCCATACTAATCTTCACCTTAGCCTCCACAAGATAATGATCAGACATCCCTCCAGTTGCACCTCTCAGCACATTAACATCCAAAAGTCTCTCTTTCGCACGCCTGTCAATTAACACGTAATCCAATAACGCTCTCTGGCCATCTCTCCTACTTACATAAGTATACTTATGTATATCTCGCTTTTTAAACCAGGTATTCCCAATCATCAGTCCTTTTTCAGCACATAAATCTACAAGCTCTTCACCATTTCCATTTACAACACTGAACACCCCATGCATACCAATTATTCCCTCAACTGCCACATTACTCACCTTTGCATTCAAATCACCCATCACTATAACCCGGTCTCGTGCATCAAAACCGCTAACACACTCATTTAGCTGCTCCCAAAACACTTGCCTCTCATGATCTTTCTTCTCATGCCCAGGTGCATATGCACCAATAATCACCCACCTCTCTCCATCAACTTTCAATTTTACCCATATTAATCGAGAATTTACTTTCTTACATTCTATCACATACTCCCACAACTCCTGTTTCAGGAGTATTGCTACTCCTTCCCTTGCTCTTGTCCTCTCACTAACCCCTGACTTCACTCCCCAGACATTTCCAAACCACTCTTCCCCTTTACCCTTGAGCTTCGTTTCACTCAGAGCCAAAACATCCAGGTTCCTTTCCTCAAACATACTACCTATCTCTCCTTTTTTCACATCTTGGTTACATCCACACACATTTAGGCACCCCACTCTGAGCCTTCGAGGAGGATGATCACTCCCCGCGTGACTCCTTCTTCTGTTTCCCATTTTAGAAAGTTAATACAAGGAGGGGAGGATTTCCGGCCCCCCGCTCCCGTCCCCTCTAGTCGCTTTCTACGACACGCGAGGAATACGTGGGAAGTATTCTTTCACCCCTATCCCCAGGGATAATATACATATATATATACACACACACACACACACACACACACACACACACACGCACACACACACACACACACACACACACATATATATACATATGAAAAATGTAAGAAACAATTTAGAAAACAAACTTTTAGCTTGAAATGAATGAAAAAAAATGAATGTCACATAATGGTTCAACCTCTGGCTATGGAAAGGAAATGTACAATTTATTCACACAAACGTCAATACATATATATATATATATATATATATATATATATATATATATATTTTTTTTGCTGCTGTCTCCCGCGTTATATATATATATATATATATATACATATATATATATATATATATATATATATATATATATATATATATATATATATATATACATATATATATATCTTCTTCTTTTAAACTATTCGCCATTTCCCGCGTTAGCGAGGTAGCGTTAAGAACAGAGGATTGGGTCTTTTTTGGAATATCCTCACCTGGCCCCCTCTGTTCCTTCTTTTGGAAAATTAATAAAAAAAGAGAGGGGAGGATTTCCAGCCCCCCGCTCCCTCCCCTTTTAGTCGCCTTCTAAGACACGCAGGGAATACGTGGGAAGTATTCTTAACCCCCTATCCCCAGGGATATATATATATATATATATATATATATATATATATATATATATATATATATATATATATATATATATATATATATATTCATATGTATATCTTTCTTTCTTTCAATACTATTCGCCATTTCCCGCGTCAGCGAGGTAGCGTTAAGAACAGAGGACTGGGCCTCTGAGGAAACATCCTCATCCAGCCCCCTTCTCTGTTCCTTCCTTTGGGGAAAAAAAAAAAAAAAGAGAGGGGAGGATTTCCAGCCCCCCGCTCCCTTCCCTTTTAGTCGCCTTCTACGACACGCAGGGAATACGTGGGAAGTATTCTTTCTTTCTCCTCTATCCCCAGGGAAAATATATATATATATATATATATATATATATATATATATATATATATATATATATATATATATATATATATATATATATATATATATATATCCCGGCAAGGCAGCAGGTTTGGATGGTATTGCAGTGGAATTTATTAAAAAAGGGGGTGACTGTATTGTTGACTGGTTGGTAAGGTTATTTAATGTATGTATGACTCATGGTGAGGTGCCTGAGGATTGGCGGAATGCGTGCATAGTGCCATTGTACAAAGGCAAAGGGGATAAGAGTGAGTGCTCAAATTACAGAGGTATAAGTTTGTTGAGTATTCCTGGTAAATTATATGGGAGGGTATTGATTGAGAGGGTGAAGGCATGTACAGAGCACTAGATTGGGGAAGAGCAGTGTGGTTTCAGAAGTGGTAGAGGATGTGTGGATCAGGTGTTTGCTTTGAAGAATGTATGTGAGAAATACTTAGAAAAGCAAATGGATTTGTATGTAGCATTTATGGATCTGGAGAAGGCATATGATAGAGTTGATAGAGAGGCTCTGTGGAAGGTATTAAGAATATATGGTGTGGGAGGAAAGTTGTTAGAAGCAGTGAAAAGTTTTTATCGAGGATGTAAGGCATGTGTACGTGTAGGAAGAGAGGAAAGTGATTGGTTCTCAGTGAATGTAGGTTTGCGGCAGGAGTGTGTGATGTCTCCATGGTTGTTTAATTTGTTTATGGATGGGGTTGTTAGGGAGGTAAATGCAAGAGTTTTGGAAAGAGGGGCAAGTATGAAGTCTGTTGTGGATGAGAGAGCTTGGGAAGTGAGTCAGTTGTTGTTCGCTGATGATACAGCGCTGGTGGCTGATTCATGTGAGAAACTGCAGAAGCTGGTGACTGAGTTTGGTAAAGTGTGTGAAAGAAGAAAATTAAGAGTAAATGTGAATAAGAGCAAGGTTATTAGGTACAGTAGGGTTGAGGGTCAAGTCAATTGGGAGATGAGTTTGAATGGAGAAAAACTGCAGGAAGTGAAGTGTTTTAGATATCTGGGAGTGGATCTGGCAGCGGATGGAACCATGGAAGCGGAAGTGGATCATAGGGTGGGGGAGGGGGCGAAAATCCTTGGGGCCTTGAAGAATGTGTGGAAGTCGAGAACATTATCTCGGAAAGCAAAAATGGGTATGTTTGAAGGAATAGTGGTTCCAACAATGTTGTATGGTTGCCAGGCGTGGGGTATGGATAGAGTTGTGCGCAGGAGAATGGATGTGCTGGAAATGAGATGTTTGAGGACAATGTGTGGTGTGAGGTGGTTTGATCGAGTGAGTAACGTAAGGGTAAGAGAGATGTGTGGAAAAAAAAAGAGCGTGGTTGAGAGAGCAGAAGAGGGTGTTTTGAAGTGGTTTGGGCACATGGAGAGGATGAGTGAGGAAAGATTGACCAAGAGGATATATATGTCGGAGGTGGAGGGAAGAAGGAGAAGAGGAAGACCAAATTGGAGGTGGAAAGATGGAGTGAAAAAGATTTTGTGTGATCGGGGCCTGAACATGCAGGAGGGTGAAAGGAGGGCAAGGAATAGAGTAAATTGGAGCGATGTGGTATACCGGGGTTGACGTGCTGTCAGTGGATTGAAGCAGGGCATGTGAAGCGTCTGGGGTAAACCATGGAAAGCTGTGTAGGTATGTATATTTGCGTGTGTGGACGTATGTATATACATGTGTATGGGGTGGGTTTTGCCATTTCTTTCGTCTGTTTCCTTGCGCTACCTCGCAAACGAGGGAGACAGCGACAAAGTATAATAAAAAAAAAAAAATAAAAAAAAAATATATATATATATATATATATATGTATATATATATATATATATATATATATATATATATATATATATATATATATATATATATATATATATATATATATATATATATATATACATATATATATATATATATTATCCCTGGGGATAGGGGAGAATGAATTCTTCCCACGTATTCCCTTAGTGTCGTAGAAGGCGGCTAAAAGGGAAGGGAGCGTGGGGCTGGAAATCCTCCCCTCTCATTTCTTTTTTTCTTTAATTTTCCCAAAAAATGAAGAGAAATGGGGGCTAGGTGAGGATATTCCCTTAAAAGCCCAGTCCTCTGTTCTTAACGCTACCTCGCTAATGTGGGAAATGGCGAATAGTATGAAAGAAAGAAAGATATATATATATATATATATATATATATATATATATATATATATATATATATATATATATATATATATATATATATATATATATATATATATATATATATATATATATATAAATATTTCTTTTTATATACAGAAGTATGTGTATGGAAGTAGTAGATTTGGCCAGATGTTGTTATTGGATTATGTGTTGATTTATTGGCGCGTGAGAGAGAGACTTTTTTATAATAATGTGCTGAGAGGTGCAACTGAAGGGATATCAGATCATTATCTTGTGGAGGCGAAGGTGAAGATTTGTAGAGGTTTTCAGAAAAGAAGAGAGAATGTTGGGTTGAAGCGAGAGGTGAGAGTAAGTGAGCTTGGAGAGGAGTCTCGTGTGAGGAAGTACTTGGAGAAATTGAATGCAGAATGAATAAAGGTGAGAGCAAATTACGTAAAGAGAGTGGGTGAGGAATGAGATGTACTTAAGTAAGCAGTGATGGCTAACGAAAAAGATGCGTTTGGCCTAAGAAAAGTGGGAGGTGGGCATATTAGAAAGGGTTTGAGTGATGGGATAAATATGTAAGAATGTTAATGAAAGAGAAGAGGGAGGTAGGCGTTGAGATTATTTTGGCAGGAAAGTAGTGCGAATGACTAAGATGTATAAAAGAAATAGGCAGGAGGTCAAGAGAAAGGTGGAAGAGGTGAAAGAGAGGGCAAATGAGAGTCTGGGTGAGGGAGTATCCTTAAATTTTAGGGAAAATAAAAATTTTTTTTGAAAGGAGGTAAATAAAGTACGTAAGACAAGAAAACAAACAGGAACATCGGTGAAAGGGGATAATGGGGATGTAATAACAAGTTGGTGTGAGGTGCGGAGATGGAGTGAGTATTTTGAAGTTTTTTTGAATGTGTTTGATGATAGAGTGGCAGATATAGGGTGTTTTGGTCGAGATGGTGTGCAAAGTGAGAGGATCAGGGAGATTGGTTTGATATACAGAGAAAGGGTAGTGAAAGCGTTGTGGAAGATGAAAGCCGCCTAGGCGGCGGTTTTGGATAGTATTGCAGTGGAATTTATTAAAAAAGGGGTTGACTGCGTTGTTGACTGGTTTGTAAGTTAAATCATTGTATGTATGGTTCATGGTGAAGTTCCTGAGGATTGGCGGAATGCGTGCATAGTGCCATTGTACAAATGCAAAGGGGATAAAAGTGAGTGTTCAAATTACAGATGTATAGGTTTGTTGAGTATTCCTGGGAAATTATATGGAAGGGTATTGACTGAGAGGGTAAAGGCAAGTACAGAGCATCAGATTGGGGAAGAGCAGTGTGGTTTCAGAAGTGGTAGAGGATGTGTGGATCAGTTGTTTGTTTTGAAGAATGTATGTGACAAATACTTAGAAAAACAAATGGATTTGTATGCAGCTTTTATGGATCCGGAGAAGATATATGATATGGTTGATAGAGATGCTTTGTGGAAGGTATTATGAGTTTATGGTGTGAAAAGTAAGTTGCTATAAGCAGTGAAATGTTTTTATTAAGGATGTAAGTCATGCGTACAAGTAGGAAGAGATGAAAGTGTCTGGTTCCCAGTGAATGTAGGTTTGCTGCAGGGGTGCGTGATGTCTCCATGGTTGTTTAATTTGATTATGGATTGGGTTGTTGGGAAGGTGAATGCAAGAGTTTCGGAGAGAAGGGCAAGTATGCAATCTGTTGTGGATGAGAGAGCTTGGTAAGTGAGTCAGTTATTGTTCCGTGATGATACAGCGCTGGTGGCTGATTCGGGTTAGAAACTCCAGAAGTTAGTGACTGAGTTTGGTAAAGTGTGTGAATGAAGAAAGTTAAGAGTAAATGTGAACTAGAGGAAGGTGTTAAGTTCGGTAGAGTTGAGGGACAAGTTGACTGGGAGGTACGTTTGAATGGAGAAAACCTGGAGGAATTGAAGTGCTTTAGATATTGGGGAGTGGATTTAGCAGGAGATGGAACCATGGAAGCGGAAATGAATCACAGGGTGGGGATGGAGCAAAGATTCTGTGCGCGTTGAAGAATTTATTGAAGGCAGCAGCAAAATTTGGTATGTTTGATAGAATAGCGGTTCCAAAAATTTAATATGGTTGTGAGGCATGAGCTATAGATAGGGTT
>NC_092225.1:37523398-37539199 GCF_036320965.1 Panulirus ornatus
ACCATATATATATATATATATATATATATATATATATATATATATATATATATATATATATATATATATATATATATATATATATATATATATATATTTTTTTTTTTTTTTCTTTTTTTGCTTTGTCGCTGTCTCCCGCGTTTGCGAGGTAGCGCAGGGAAACAGACGAAAGAAAAGGCCTAACCCACCCCCATACACATGTATATACATACGTCCACACACGCAAATATACATACCTACACAGCTTTCCATGGTTTACCCCAGACGCTTCACATGCCCTGATTCAAGCCACTGACAGCACGTCAACCCGGTATACCACATCGATCCAATTCACTCTATTCCTTGCCCTCCTTTCACCCTCCTGCATGTTCAGGCCCCGATCACAAAAAATCTTTTTCAATCCATCTTTCCAATTCAAATTTGGTCTCCCACTTCTCCTCGTTCCCTCCACCTCCGACACATATATCCTCTTGGTTAATCTTTCCTCACTCATTCTCTCCATGTGCCCAAACCATTTCAAAACACCCTCTTCTGCTCTCTCAACCACGCTCTTTTTATTTCCACACATCTCTCTTACCCTTACGTTACTTACTCGATCAAACCACCTCACACCACACATTGTCCTCATACATCTCATTTCCAGCACATCCATCCTCCTGCGCACAGCTCTATCCATAGCTCACGCCTCGCAACCATACATCATTGTTGGAACCACTATTCCTTCAAACATACCCATTTTTGCTTTCCGAGATAATGCTCTCGACTTCCACACATTCTTCAAGGCTCCCAGGATTTTCGCCCCCTTCCCCACCCTATGATCCACTTCCGCTTCCATGGTTCCATCCGCTGCCAGATCCACTCCCAGATATCTAAAACACTTTACTTCCTCCAGTTTTGCTCCATTCAAACTTACCTCCCAATTGACTTGACCTTCAACCCTAGTGTACCTAATAACCTTGCTCTTATTCACATTTACTCTTAACTTTCTTCTTTCACACACTTTCCCAAACTCAGTCACCAGCTTCTCCAGTTTCTCACATGAATCAGCCACCAGCGTTGTATCATCAGCGAACAACAACTGACTCACTTCCCAAGCTCTCTCATCCCCAACAGACTTCATACTTGCCCCTCTTTCCAAAACTCATGCATTTACCTCCCTAACAACCCCATCCATAAACAAATTAAACAACCATGGAGACATCACACACCCCTGCCGCAAACCTACATTCACTTGGAACCAATCACTTTCCTCTCTTCCTACACGTACACATGCCTTACATCCTCGATAAAAACTTTTCACTGCTTCTAACAACTTGCCTCCCACACCATATATTCTTATATTCATATATTCATATATATATATATATATATATATATATATATATATATATATATATATATATATATATATATATATATATATATATATATATATATATATCTTTTTTCTTTCTTTCATACTATTCGCCATTTCCCGCATTAGCGAGGTAGCGTTAAGAACAGAGGACTGGGCCTTTGAGGGAATATCCTCACCTGGCCCCCTTCTCTGTTCCTTCTTTTGGAAAATTAAAAAAAAAAACGAGAGGGGAGGATTTCCAGCCACCCGCTCCCTCCCCTTTTAGTCGCCTTCTACGACACGCAGGGAATACGTGGGAAGTATTCTTTCTACCCTATCCCCAGGGATAATATGTATATATATATATATATATATATATATATATATATATATATATTCCGAAGGGATAGGGGAGAAAGAATACTCCCCACGCACTCCTCACGTGTCGTAGAAGGCGACTAAAGGGGACGGGAACTGGGGGCTAGAAACCCTCCCCTCCTTGTATTTTAACTTTCTAAAAGGTGAAACAGAAGAAGGAGTCCCGCGGGGAGTGCTCATCTTCCTCGAAGGCTCAAACTGGGGTGTCTAAATGTGTGTGGATGTAACTAAGATGAGAAAAAAGGAGAGATAGGTAGTATGTTTGAGGAAAGGAACCTGCATGTTTTGGCTCTGAGTGAAACGAAGCTCAAGGGTACAGGGGAAGAGTGGTTTGGGAATGTCTTGGGAGTAAAGTCAGGGGTTAGTGAGGGGACGAGAGCACGGGAAGGAGTACCACTACTCCTGAAACAGTACTGGTGGGAGTATGTGATAGAGTGTAAGAAAGTAAACTCAAGATTCATTTGGGTAAAACGGAAAGTTGATAGGAGAGGGATGGGTGATTATTGGTGCATATGCACCTGGGCATGAGAAGAATGATCATGAGAGGCAAGTGTTTTGGGAGCAGCTGAATGAAACGGGTTATAGTGATGGGTGATTTGAATGCAAAAGTGAGTAATGTGGCTTTTGAGGGATTAATTGGCATATTTAGGGTGTTCAGTTTTACAAATGGAAATGGTGAAGAGCTTGTAGATTTGTGTGCTGAAAAACGACTGGTTATTGGGAATAACTGGCTTAAAAAGAGAGATATACATAAGTATACGTATGTAATTAGGAGAGACGGCCAGAGAGTTTTATTGGATTACGTGTTAATTGATAGGCGCCCGAAAGAGAGACTTTTGGGTGTTAATGTGCTGAGAGGTAAAACTGGAGGGATGTCTGATCATTGTCTTGTGGAGGCGGAGGTGAAGATTTGCAGACGTTTTCAGAAAGGAAGAGACAATGTTCGGGTGAAGAGCGTAAGTGAGCTTGGGAAGGAGACTTGTGTGAGGAAGTACCAGGAGAGACTGAGTACAGAATGGATAAAGGTGAGAACAAAGGATGTAAGGGGAGTGGTGGAGGAATAGAATGTATTTAGGGAAGCAGTGATGGCTTGCGCAAAAATGCTTCTGGCATGAGAAGCGTGGGAGGTGGGCAGATTAGAAAGGGTAGTCAGTGGTGGGATGAAGAAGTAAGATTATTAATGAAAAAGGAGAGGGAGGCATTTGGATGATTTTTGCATAGAAATAATGCAAATGAGTGGGTGATGTATAAAAGTACGAGGCAGGAGGTCAAGAGAAAGGTGCAAGAGGTGAAAAACAGGGCAAATTAGAGTTGGGGTGAGAGAGTATCATTAAATTTTAGGGAAAATAAAAAGATGTTTTGGAGGGAAATAAATAAAGTGCGTAAGACAAGGAAACAAATGGGATCTTCAGTGAAGGGGGCAAATGGGGAGGTCAAACAAGTAGTGATGATGTGAGGAGATGGAGTGAGTACTTTGAAGGTTTGTTGAATATGTTTGATGATAGAGTGGCAGATATAAGGTGTTTTGGTCGAGGTGGTGTGCAAATTGAGAGGGTTAGGGAAAATGATTTGGCAAACAGCGAAGAGGTAGTAAAAGTTTGCGGAAGATGAAAGCCGGCAAGGCAGCAGGTTTGGATGGTATTGCAGTGGAATTTATCAAAAAACGGGGTGACTGTATTGTTGACTGGTTGGTAAGGTTATTTAATGTATGTATGATTCATGGTGAGGTGCCTCATGATTGGCAGAATGCTTGCATAATGCCATTGTACAAAGGCAAAGGGGATAAAAGTGAGTGCTCAAATTACAGAGATATAAGTTTGTTGAGTATTCCTGGTAAATTATATGGGAGGGTATTGATAGAGAGGGTGAAGGCATGTACAGAGCATCAGATTGGGGAAGAGCAGTGTGGTTTCAGAAGTGGTAGAGGATATGTGGCTAAGGTGTTTGCTTTGAAGAATGTAAGTGAGAAATACTTAGAAAAACAAATAGATTTGTATGTAGCATTTTTGGATCTGGAGAAGGCATATGGTAGAGTTGATAGAGATGCTCTGAGGAAGGTATTAAGAATATTTGGGGTGGAAGGCAAGTTGTTAGAAGCAGTGAAAAGTTTTTATCGAGGATATAAGGCATGTGTACGTGTAGGAAGATAGGAAAGTGATTGGTTCCCTGTGAATGTAGGTTTGCGGCAAGGGTGTGTGATGTCTCAATGGTTGTTTAATTTATTTATGGATGGGGTTGTTAGAGGGGTGAATGCAAGAGTTGTGGAAAGAGAGGCAAGTATGCAGTCTGTTGTGAATGAGAAAGCTTGGGAAGTGAGTCATTTGTTGTTTGCTTATGATGCAACGCTGATGGCTGATTCATGTGAGAAACTGGAGAAGCTGGTGACTGAGCTTGGCAAAGTGTGTGAAAGAAGAAAGTTGAAAGTAAATGTGAATAAGAGCAAGGTTATTAGGTACAGTAGGGTTAAGGGAAAAGTGAATTGGAAGGCAAGTTTGAATGTAGAAAAACTGGAGGAAGTAAAGTGTTTTAGATATCTGGGAGTGGATTTGTCATCGGATGGGACCATGGAAGCGGATGTGAATCATAGGGTGGGGGAGGGGGTGAAAATTCTGGGAGCCTTGAAGAATGTGTTGAAGTCGAGAACATTATCTCGGAAAGCAAAAATGGATATGTTTGAAGGAATAGTGGTTCCAACAATGTTGTATGGTTGAGAAGCGTAGGCTATGGATAGAGTTGTGCGCAGGAGGGTGAATGTGCTGGAAATGAGATGTTTGAGGACAATATATGGTGTGAGGTAGTTTGATCGAGTAACTAATAATAGAGTAAGAGAGATGTGTGGTAATAAAAAGAGTGCTGTTGAGAGAGCAGAAGAGGTTGTTTTGATATGGTTTTGTCACATGGAGAGAATGAGTGAGGAAAGATTGACCAAAGGGTATATGTGTCAGAGGTGGAGGGAACGAGGGGAAGTGGGAAACCAATTTGGAGGGTTGAATGTGTTTGATGATAGAGTGGCAGATATAGGGTGTTTTGGTCGAGGTGGTGTGCAAAGTGAGAGGGTTAGGGAAAATGATGTGGTAAACAGAGAAGAGGTAGTGAAAGCTTTGCGGAAGATGAAAGCCGGCAAGGCAGCAGGTTTGGATGGTATTGCAGTGGAATTTATTTAAAAAGGGAGTGACTGTATTGTTGACTGGTTGGTAAGTTTATTTAATGTATATATGACTCATGGTGAGGTGCCTGAGGATTGGCGGAATGCGTGCATAGTGCCATTGTACAAAGGCAAAGGGGATAAGAGTGAGTGCTCAAATTACAGAGGTATAAGTTTGTTGAGTATTCCTGGTAAATTATATGGGAGGGTATTGATTGAGAGGGTGAAGGCATGTACAGAGCATCAGATTGGGGAAGAGCAGTGTGGTTTCAGAAGTGGTAGAGGATGTGTGGATCAGGTGTTTGCTTTGAAGAATGTATGTGAGAAATACTTAGAAAAGCAGATGGATTTGTATGTAGCATTTATGGATCTGGAGAAGGCATATGATAGAGTTGATAGAGATGCTCTGTGGAAGGTATTAAGAATATATGGTGTGGGAGGAAAGTTGTTAGAAGCAGTGAAAAGTTTTTATCGAGGATGTAAGGCATGTGTACGTGTAGGAAGAGAGGAAAGTGATTGGTTCTCAGTGAATGTAGGTTTGCGGCAGGGGTGTGTGATGTCTCCATGGTTGTTTAATTTGTTTATGGATGGGGTTGTTAGGGAGGTAAATGCAAGAGTTTTGGAAAGAGGGGCAAGTATGAAGTCTGTTGGGATGAGAGAGCTTGGGAAGTGAGTCAGTTGTTGTTCGCTGATGATACAGCGCTGGTGGCTGATTCATGTGAGAAACTGCAGAAGCTGATGACTGAGTTTGGAAAAGTGTGTGGAAGAAGAAAGTTAAGAGTAAATGTGAATAAGAGCAAGGTTATTAGGTACAGTAGGGTTGAGGGTCAAGTCAATTGGGAGGTGAGTTTGAATGGAGAAAAACTGGAGGAAGTGAAGTGTTTTAGATATCTGGGAGTGGATCTGGCAGCGGATGGAACCATGGAAGCGGAAGTGGATCATAGGGTGGGGGAGGGGGCGAAAATCCTGGGGGCCTTGAAGAATGTGTGGAAGTCGAGAACATTATTTCGGAAAGCAAAAATGGGTATGTTTGAAGGAATAGTGGTTCCAACAATGTTGTATGGTTGCGAGGCGTGGGGTATGGATAGAGTTGTGCGCAGGAGGATGGATGTGCTGGAAATGAGATGTTTGAGGACAATGTGTGGTGTGAGGTGGTTTGATCGAGTGAGTAACGTAAGGGTAAGAGAGATGTGTGGAAATAAAAAGAGCGTGGTTGAGAGAGCAGAAGAGGGTGTTTTGAAGTGGTTTGGGCACATGGAGAGGATGAGTGAGGAAAGATTGACCAAGAGGATATATGTGTCGGAGGTGGAGGGAACAAGGAGAAGAGGGAGACCAAATTGGAGGTGGAAAGATGGAGTGAAAAAGATTTTGTGTGATCGGGGCCTGAACATGCAGGAGGGTGAAAGGAGGGCAAGGAATAGAGTGAATTGGAGCGATGTGGTATACCGGGGTTGACGTGCTGTCAGTGGATTGAATCAGGGCATGTGAGGCGTCTGGGTAAACCATGGAAAGCTGTGTAGGTATCTATATTTGCGTGTGTGGACGTATGTATATACATGTGTATGGGGGGGGGGGGGTTGGGCCATTTCTTTCGTCTGTTTCCTTGCGCTACCTCGCAAACGCGGGAGACAGCGACAAAGTATAATAAATATATAAATAAATAAATATATATATATATATATATATATATATATATATATATATATATATATATATATATATATATATATATATATATATATATATATATATTATACTTTGTCGCTGTCTCCCGCGTTTGCGAGGTAGCGCAAGGAAACAGACGAAAGAAATGCCCCCCCCCCATACACATGTATATACATACGTCCACACGTATATATATATATATATATATATATATATATATATATATATATATATATATATATATATATATATATATATATATATATATATATATATTTATTATACTTTGTCGCTGTCTCCCGTGTTTGCGAGGTAGCGCAAGGAAACAGACGAAAGAAATGGCCCAACCCCCCCCCCCATACACATGTATATACATACGTCCACACACGCAAATATACATACCTATATATATATATATATATATATATATATATATATATATATATATATATATATATATATATATATATATATATATATATATATATATATATATATATATATATATATATATATATGGAAAGGATCACAATTTTGCGCGTGATCAAGATATTCCTATGAGTCCACGGGGAAAATGAAACACGATAAGATCCCATGTGCACTTTCGTGCAATAATCACATCATCAGGGGAGACACAAGAGAGAAATATAAGTCAGTTGATATACATCGAAAAGACGAAGGGAGGACACCATTTGGGAAATATATGATTGTCCAAACCATACAACGAGCGTTCATGAACTTATCGTTTTACAAACTTTATCAACAATAAAGTTATATAATTTGTATGGACCGTTACTAATATTAAGATCATTATTCTTTCTGTATTTGATAATAGAAGATTCAATGATATTTCTCTTGGTAATTGAGTTAGAGTTAACAGCTGAGATGGCATTACTCCAGTCAATACAATGATCATAGTTATTAACGTGATTGAACAAGGCATTTGAGTCCTGTCCCGTATTTATTCATGTTGCTTAAGTCCAACAGAAAGATCCTTACCAGTCTGGCCAACATAAAATCTATCACAATTTCCACATGGCACTTTGCAGATGTATCCAAGAGAAGTTTCTGGTTAATTCCTGATAAAGACATTCTTTATAGTATTATTGTTGCTAAAGGCAAAATTTACATTGAAGGATTTAAGCAACATGGGAAGTAAAGTGAAATTTTCATTAAAAGGGAGAACTAAAAGATTCTTGGTGTCAATGGGAGGTTTGTGCTCAACTCTATGAGATTATTTCTTTGCTAACTTCAGGGATTTTTCAATGAAAGTTCTAGGATAATTTAACTTTGATCCAATAGAATATATCTTCTCAAACTCATCATCAATAAACTCTGGACTGCAAATACGTAATGCCCTAAGGAACATAGATTAGAAAGATGATAATGTATCTCTGTCATGTTGAGATGACTAATGATGGATATATGAGCATACATTAGTGGGTTTTCTGTATATACTAAACTTAAACTTGTTTCCTTGCCTATAGATCATGCAATCTAAAAGTGGTAACATACGATTATTTTCATTTTCTATACTAAATTTGATGGAAAATACTAAATTGCTAAGTTAGGGGAGAAATATTTGTAAATTTTCCTTTGTTGGCTAAACACAAAGAATTTCATCTACATACCTAAACCGAATTGCATTAGAAGGTAAGATATCCTTTAGTAATTTTGTTTGAAAATTTCCATACAAAGATTACTTAGTACGGATGAAAAGGGTTACGCATTGCCATACCAACTTTTGCGCAAAATAATGTCCATTGAATTGAAATACACAGTCTTCTATACACAATTTTATCAGTTCAATGAAAACAGACTTTGAAACAGGTAAATGAATATCATCCAAGACATCAAATAAATATTCTGAAAGGTCATCAACTGCAACTTTAGTGAAAAGTGAAGAAACATCAAAGTTAACTAGTTTGAAATTAAAATTAAGGTTGATATTGTTTAGCTTGTTGACTATATCTACATTGTTCGGGATATTAGAATTTGTTGAAAGGTAAGAGTTCCCTTATCAAAAGTTTGGCATTTTTGTCCCCTTCATTGCCATATATGTATTGACTTATCAAAACATATAAAGAGAATTTTCCAGCAAGACCTATAGTGAGTTCAGTAGGCTCCATCAAATATAAATTCTCAAAATGGTTAATTTCTTTATTAAGCCCTTTAGTGGGTAAGGTATCAAATTCTAATATCATGAACAATGTAGATTTAGTCAACAAGCTAAACAATATCATTGAAAATTTTCGTTTCAAACTAGTTAGCTTTAATGTTTCCTTATTTTTCACTAAAGTTCCAGTTGATGGCCTCTTAGAATATCTTTTTAATTTCTTGGATGATATTCATTTACCTGTTTCAAAGTCTGTTTTCAGTGAACTGATAAAAATCTGTGTAATAGACTGTATGTTTCAATTCAATGGAGATTATTATGCTCAAAAATTTAGTGTGGCAATGGCTAACCCTCTTTCACCTGTACTAAATAATCTTTATATGAAATTTTTGAAACAAAATTACTAAAGGATATCTTACCTTCCAATGCAATTTGGTTTAGGTATGTAGATGATGTTGTTTGTGCTTAGCCAAGAAATGAAAATTTACAAATATTTCTCCCCTTACTTAACAATTTAGTACCTTCCATCAAATCTACTGTAGAAAATGAAATAATGGTATGTTACCATTTTTAGATTGCCTGATCCATAGGCAAGGAAACAAGATTAAGTTTAGCATATACAGGAAACACAACAATATACGCTCCTATATCCAATATTAATCATCTCAACATGACAGAGTTAAATTATCATCATTTCAATCTATGTTCCTTAGGGCATTACGTATTTGCAGTCCAGAGTTTATTGATGATGAGTTTGAGAAGATATATCCTATTGGATCTAAGTTAAAGACTCTTGATCTTTCATTGATAAATCCCTTAAGTTAGCAAAGATCTCATTTTATAGAATTAAGCCCAAACCTCCCATTGACACAAAGAATCTTTGTAATAATAATTTCACTTTATTTCCCATGTTGCTTAAATCCTTTAATGTAAATGTTGCCTTTAGCAACAATAATACTATAAAGAATATCTTAATCAGGAATTCACCAAAAAATTCTCTTGGATGCATCTATAAAGTGCCATGTGGAAATTGTGATAAATTTTTTGTTGGTCAGACTGGTAAGGATCTTTCTGTTAGACTTTAGCAACAGAAATATAGTATAAGAACGGGACAAGAATGAAAGGCCTTGTTTAATCACGTTAAAAACTATGATCATTGTATTGACTGGAGTAATGCCATCTCAGTTACTAGCTCTAACTCTATTACCGAGAGAAATATCATTGAATTTTCCATTATTGAATACACAAAGAAATATAATCTTAATATTAGTGATGATCTATGCAAATTAGATAACTTTATTGTTGATAATATTTATAAATGGATAATTTTATGAACGCTCGTTGTATGTTTTGGACAATCACATGTTTACCAAATGGTGTCCTAGCTTCGACTCTTCGATGTATATCAACTAACTTACATTTCTCTCATGTGTCTCTCCTAATGATGTGATTATTCGAAGAAAGTGCACTTGGGAACTTATCGTGTTTCATTTTCCCAGTGGACTCATAGGAATATATATATATATATATATATATATATATATATATATATATATATACATATATATATATATATATATCATGCAAGAGTTTTGGAAAGAGGGGCAAGGATGAAGTCTGTTGGGGATGAGAGAGCTTGGGAAGTGAGTCAGTTGTTGTTCGCTGATGATACAGCGCTGGTGCCTGATTCATGTGAGAAACTGCAGAAGCTGGTGACTGAGTTTGGTAAAGAGTGTGAAAGAAGAAAGTTAAGGGTAAATGTGAATAAGAGCAAGGTTATTAGGTACAGTAGGGTTGAGGGTCAAGTCAATTGGGAGGTGAGTTTGAATGGAGAAAAACTGGAGGAAGTGAAGTGTTTTAGATATCTGGGAGTGGATCTGGCAGCGGATGGAAACATGGAAGCGGAAGTGGATCATAGGGTGGGGGAGGGGGCGAAAATTCTGGGAGCCTTGAAAGATGTGTGGAAGTCGAGAACATTATCTCGGAAAGCAAAAATGGGTATGTTTGAAGGAATAGTGGTTCCAACAATGTTGTATGGTTGCGAGGCGTGTACTATGGATAGAGTTGTGCGCAGGAGGATGGATGTGCTGGAAATGAGATGTTTGAGGACAATGTGTGGTGTGAGGTGGTTTGATCGAGTAAGTAACGTAAGGGTAAGAGAGATGTGTGGAAATAAATAGAGCGTGGTTGAGAGAGCAGAAGAGGGTGTTTTGAAATGGTTTGGTCACATGGAGAGAATGAGTGAGAAAAGATTGACCAAGAGGATATATGTGTCGGAGGTGGAGGGAACGAGGAGAAGAGGAAGACCAAATTGGAGGTGAAAAGATGGAGTGAAAAAGATTTTGTGTGATCGGGGCCTGAACATGCAGGAGGGTGAAAGGAGGGCAAGGAATAGAGTGAATTGGAGCGATGTGGTATACCGGGGTTGACGTGCTATCAGTGGATTGAATCGGGGCATGTGAAGCGTCTGGGGTAAACCATGGAAAGCTGTGTAGGTATGTATATTTGCGTGTGTGGACGTATGTATATACATGTGTATGGGGGTGGGTTAGGCCATTTCTTTCGTCTGTTTCCTTGCGCTACCTTGCAAACGCGGGAGACAGCGACAAAGCAAAAAAAAAAAAAAAATATATATATATATATATATATATATATATATATATATATATATATATATATATATATATATATATATATATATATATATATGTATATATATATATATATATATATATATATATATATATATATATATATATATATTTATATACATATATATATATATATATATATATATATATATATATATATATATATATATATATATATATATATATATATATATATATATATATATATATATATATATTTATTCATTTATTTATTTATTTAATTATTTTTATTTTCATTTTGCTTTGTCGCTGTCTCCCGCGTTTGCGAAGTAGCGCAAGGAAACAGACGAAATAAATGGCCCAACCCACCCCCATACACATGTATATACATACACGTGCCCACACCCAAATATACATACCTATACATCACAAAGTACACATATATATAAACACACAGACATATACATATATACATATGAACACAATTCACACTGCCTTTATTCATTCCCATCGCCACCTCGCACATATGGAATAACATCCCACTACCCTCTCATGTGTGCGACGTAGCGCTAGGAAAAGACAACAAACGCCCCACCCGTTCACACTCAGTCTCCAGCTGTCATGCAATAATGCCCCAAACCACAGATCCCCTCCACATCCATGATCCACAGAACTTTCCATAGTTTACCCCAGACGCTTCACATGCCCGGATTCAATCCATTGACAGCACGTCGACCCCGGTATACCATATCGATCCAATTCACTCTATTCCTTGCCCGCCTTTCATCCTCCTGCATGTTTAGGCCCCGATCACTCAAAATCTTTTTCACTCCATCTTTCCACCTCCAATTTGGTCTCCCACTTCTCCTCGTTACCTACACCTCCGACACATATATCCTCTTGGTCAATCTTTCCTCACTCATTCTCTCCAAGTGCCCAAACCATTTCAAAACACCCACTTCTGCTCTCTCAACCACGCTCTTCTTATTTCCACACATCTCTCTTACAATTACATTACTTACCCGATCAAACCACCTCACACCACATATTGTCCTCAAACATCTCATTTCCAACACATCCATCCTCATGCGCACAACTCTCTCCATAGCCCACGCCTCGCAACCATACAACGTTGTTGGAACCACTATTCCTTCAAACATAGCCATTTTTGCTTTCCGAGATAATGTTCTCGAATTCCACACATTCTTTAAGGCTCCCAGGATTTTCGCCCACTCCCCCACCCTGTGATTCACTTCCGCTTCCATGGTTCCATCCACTGCCAGATCCAATCCCAGATATCTAAAACACTTTACTTCCTCCAGTTTTTCTACAATCAAACTTACCTCCTAATTGACTTGACCCTCAACACTACTGTACCTAATAACCTTGTTCTTATTCACATTTACTCTTAACTTTCTTCTTTCACACACTTTAAAAAACTCAGTCCCCAGGCTCTGCAGCTTCTCATATGAATCAGCCACCAGCGGCGTATCATCAGGGAACAACATCTAACTCACTTCCCAAGCTCTCTCATCCCCAACAGACTACATACTTGCCCCACTTGCCAAAACTCTTGCAATTTTACCACCCCAACAACCAAAAATAAAAAAATTTGGGAAAAGCCCTGGAGACATACAAAACCCCTTTCCCCAAACCCAAAATTCCCTTTAGAAAAAACCCAATTTAAAATATATTATTTTTATTTTAAAATTTTAAAATATATTTTATTATATTTTTATATTTTAAATATATATATATTATTAAAAATAAAATTTATTTTTTGTATATATTTTATATAAAATTTTTTTTATAGGGGGGGATATATTTTTATTTTATATATATTTTTATTTATAATATTAAATATTTTTATAAAATATTTTTTTAAAAATTTTATATAATTTTTAAATTTTATTTTACTTAATATAATTATTTGGGGGGGATTTTCAGAAAAGAAAGGGGAATGTTGGGGGATAGACAGTGGGGAAGTAAGTTGCCTGGAAGGGGGATTTTTGTGAGGAAAATACCAGGAAAGGGCTTTGGGACAAAATGGAAATAAGGGGAGAAAAAAAGGAGGGGGAAAAGGGGTGGGGGGGGAAAAGGGAAAGTATTTAGGGAAAGCAGTGATTTGGCCCTTGGCGCAAAAAGGAAAGTTGTGGCTTTAGAAAGGGGGGATGGGGGGTTGATTTAAAGAAAAGGGAGTGATGGGTGGGATGAAGAAGTTTTAAAATTATTTGGGGAAAAAAGGGGGAAAAGAGAGGCATTTTGGGGCATTTTTGGAGGGGAAGAAATGCAAATGAAATGGGAAGGTATAAAAGAAAGAGGAGGGGGTCAGGGGTGGCAAGAGGTAAAAAAAGGGGAAAAATGGGGGAAATTGGGGGAGGGGGAAAATTTTAAATTTTAAAGGGGGAAAAATTTAAAAAAATGTTTTGGAAGGGGTAAAAAAATTTCGTAGGAAAGGGGGGAAATGGGTTCATTAAAAAGGGGGGAAAGGGGGGGAATGATAACAAGGGGAGGGTGATGTGAAAGGAGTGGAGTGAGGGATTTTTTTAAGGTTTGTTGGGAAAGGTTTTGGGTGTAGGGGGAGTAAATTTTTGGTTTTTGGGCGATTTTGGGGTGTGGGGTGGGGGTTTGCGAAAAATTTGGTAAAAGAGAAGAAATAGTAAAAGCTTTACGGAAGAAAGGAAAAGGGTAGGGGCCGGTTTGGTGGTTTTTTGCCGTGGAATTTAAAAAAAAAAAGGGCCCGGGCTGGGGAAATTTTTGATGGTTGGTAAGGGGTTTTTTTATTTATGTAAGATCATGGTGAGGGGCCCGGGATTGGGGGGAATGCGTGCTTTGTGCCCATTGTACAAAGGCAGGACGTTTCATTGAGAAAAACTGGAGGAAGTAAAGTGTTTTATATATCTGGGAGTGGATCGGCAAGCGAAGATGGAACCATGGAAGCGAAGTGAATCATAGGGTGGGGAGGGGGCGAAAATTCTGGAGCCTAGAAGTAGGTTGGAGTCGAGAACATTATCTTCGAAAGCAAAATGGGTATGGTTTGATGGAATACTGGTTCCAACAATGGTTTGTATGGTGCGAGGCGATGGCTATGATAGAGTTGAGCGCAGGAGGTGGATGTGCTGGAAATAATGTTTGAGGACAATATGTGGTGTGAGGTATTTGGATCGAATAAGTAATGTAAGTTAAGAGAGGATGTTTGGTAAATAAAAAAGTGTGGGTTAAGAGGGAGAAGAGGGTGTTTGAAATGGTTTGAGCACTGGAGAGCATGAGTGAGGAAAGATATATGTGTGAGAGTTGGAAGGAACGAGGAGAAGTGGAGACCAAATTAGAGATGGAAAAATGAATGAAAAAATTTTTTAGTGATCGGGGCCTGAACATGCAGGAGGGTGAAAGGCCTGCAAGGATAGAGTGAATTGAAAGATTGGTATACCGGGGTCGACGTGCTGTCAATGGATTGAATCAGGGCATGTGAAGCTTCTGGGTAAACCATGGAAAGTTGTGTAGGGACCTGAGATGTGACAAAGGGAGCTGTGGTTTGGTGCATTATTACATGACATGACAGCTAGAGAACTGAGTGTGAAGGAATGGGGTCCTTTGGTATCATTTCTTAGCGTTACCTATTCGCACACAATGAGGGGGGAGGGGGTGTGTTATTCCATATGTACTAGGTGGCGAGGGAACAAATAAAGGCAGACAGTATGAATTTTGTACATGTGTATATATGTAATGCAGTATGTGTATATATAAGTGTACATTAAGATGGTATAAGTATGTTATAGTTTGCGTGTGTGGACGTGTATGTATATACATGTGTATGTGGTGTTGGGCCATTCTTTCGTCTGTTTCTCTTTCGCTTATCTCGTTTACGCAGAGACAGCGACAAAGCAAAATAAATTAAAATATATATACAATAGATATATATATATATATATATAAATATATTATATATATATATAATATATAAATTTTTATTTTTTTTTTGCTATTGTCTCTGTCTCCCGCGTTTTGCGAGGTAGCGGCAAGGAACAGACGAAGAAAATGGCCCAACCCACCCCCATACACTTTATATACATACAGGGCGTCCTCACAAGCAAATACACACACCAATACATCTCAATGACACATATATATACACACACAGACACACACATATACCCATGCACACCCAAAAATTTTTATTTTTTCCCCCAACACTGTCCCCCCCTGCCTTTATTCTTCCCATCGGCTAACCAGCCACACATGGAATACATCCCCCTCCTCCCTCATATGCGCGAGGTAGCGCTAGGAAAAAAAAACCAAGGCCCCATTCGTTCACACTCATTCACTAGCTTCATTCAAAATGCCCGAAACCACAGCTCCGTTTTCCACATCCAGCCACACTACTTTCATGGTTTACCCCCAGACTCTTCACATGCCCTGATTCAATCCACTTCACAGCCGTCACCCCGGTATACCACTCGACCAATTCACTCTATTCTTGCCCGCCTTTCACCTCCTGCAAGTTCTGGCCCGATCACTCAAAAATCGTTCCCACTCCATCTTTCCACTC
>NC_092225.1:37539299-37656650 GCF_036320965.1 Panulirus ornatus
TTCTAAGTATTTCTCACATACATTCTTCAAAGCAAACACCTTATCCACACATCCTCTACCACTTCTGAAACCTCAATGTTCTTCCCCAACCTGATGCTCTGTACATACCTTCACCCTCTCAATCAATACCCTCCAATATAATTTACCAGGAATACTCAACAAATTTATATATCTGTAATTTGAGCTCTCACTCTTATCCCCTTTGCCTTTGTACAATTGCACTATGCACGCATTCCGCCAATCCTCAGGCACCTCACCATGAGTCATACATACATTAAATAACGTTACCAACCAGTCAACAATACAGTCACGGATTTTTTTTTTCATAAATTCCACTGGAATACCATCCAAACCTGCTGCCTAGATGGCTTTAATCTTCCGTAAAGCTTTTACTACCTCTTTTCTATTTACCAAATCGTTTTCCCTAACCCTCTCACTATACACACCAACTCGACCAAAACACCCTATATCTGCCACTCTATCATCAAACACATTCAACAAACCTTCAAAATACTCACTCCATCTCCTTCTCACATCACCACTACTTGTTATTATCTCCCCATTAGCCCCCTTAACTGAAGTTCCCATTTGCTCCCTTGTCCTACGCAATTTATTTACCTCCTTCCAGAACATCTTTTTATTCTCCCTAAAATTTAATGATACTCTCTCACCCCAACTGTCATTTGCCCTCTTTTTCACCTCTTGCACCTTTCTCTTGACCTCCTGCCTCTTTCTTTTATAACTCTCCCACTCATTTGCATTTTTTCACTGCAAAAATCGTCCAAATGCTTCTCTCTTCTCTTTCACTAAAAATCTTACTTCTTCATCCCACCACTCACTACCTTTTCTAATCAAGTCACATCCCACGCTTCTAATGCCAGAAGCATCCTTTGCGCAAGCCATCACTGCTACCCTAAATACATCCCATTCCTCCCCCACTCCCTTTACATCCTTTGTTCTCACCTTTTTCCATTTTGTACTCAGTCTCTCCTGGTACTTCCTCACACAAGTCTCCTTCCCAGGCTCACTTACTCTCACCACTGTCTATACCCCAACATTCTCTCTTCTTTTCTGAAAATCCCACAAATATATATATATATATATATATATATATATATATATATATATATATATATATATATATATATATATATATATATATATATATATATATAGTAATTGGTTCTCAGTGAATGTAGGTTTGCGGAAGAGGTTTGTGATGTCTCCATGGCTGTTCAATTTATTTATGGATTGGGTTGTTAGGGTGGTGAATTCAAGAGTTTTGGAAAGAGGGGCAAGTATGTAGTCTGTTGGGGATGAGAGAGCTTGGGAAGTGAGTTAGATGCTGTTCCCTGATGATACGCCGCTGGTGGCTGATTCATATGAGAAACTGCAGAGACTGGGGACTGAGTTTTTTAAAGTGTGTGAAAGAAGAAAGTTAAGAGTAAATGTGAATAAGAACAAGATTATTAGGTACAGTAGTGTTGAGGGTCAAGTCAATTAGGAGGTAAGTTTGACTGTAGAAAAACTGGAGGAAGTAAAGTGTTTTAGATATCTGGGATTGGATCTGGCAGTGGATGGAACCATGGAAGCGGAAGTGAATCATAGGGTGGGGGAGTGGGCGAAAATCCTAGGAGCCTTAAAGAATGTGTGGAATTCGAGAACATTATCTCTGAAAGCAAAGATGGGTATGTTTGAAGGAATACTGGTTCCAACAACGTTGTATGGTTGCGAGGCGTGGGCTATGTAGAGAGTAGGGCGCATGAGGATGAATGTGCTGGAAATGAGATGTTTGAGGACAATATGTGGTGTGAGGTGGTTTGATCGAGTAAATAAGGTAAGGGTAAGAGAGATGTGTGGAAATAAGAAGAGCGTGGTTGAGAGAGCAGAAGTGGGTGTTTTGAAATGGTTTGGGCACATGGAGAGAATGAGTGAGGAAAGATTGACCAAGAGGATATATGTGTCGGAGATGGAGGTAACGAGGATAAGTGGGAGACCAAATTGGAGGTGGAAAGATGGAGTGAAAAAGATTTTGAGTGATCGGGGCCTAAACATGCAGGAGGGTGAAAGGCTTGCAAGGAATAGAGTGAATTGGATCGATATGGTATACCGGTATACCGGGGTCGACGTGCTGTCAATGGATTGAATCCGGGCATGTGAAGCGTCTGGGGTAAACTATGGAAAGTTCTGTGGAGCATGGATGTGGAGGGGATCTGTGGTTTGGGGCATTATTGCATGACAGCTGGAGACTGAGTGTGAACGGGTGGGGCGTTTGTTGTCTTTTCCTAGCGCTACGTCGCACACATGAGAGGGTAGGGGGATGTTATTCCATGTGTGGCGAGGTGGCGATGGGAATGAATAAAGGCAGTGTGAATTGTGTTCATATGTATATATGTATATGTGTGTGTGTTTATATATATGTGTACTTTGTGATGTCTAGGTATGTATATTTGGGGTTGGGCACGTGTATGTATATACATGTGTATGGGGGTGGGTTGGGCCATTTTTATTTCGTCTGTTTCCTTGCGCTACTTCGCAAACGCGGGAGACAGCGACAAAGCACAATGAAAATGAAAATAATTAAATAAATAAATAAATAATATATATATATATATATATATATATATATATATATATATATATATATATATATATATATATATATATATATATATGCATATATATATATATATATATATATATATATATATATATATATATATATATATATATATATATATATATATATATATATATATATATATATATATATATATATATATATATATATATATATGTATATATATAGATATCTGGGAGTGGATCTGTCAGCAGATGGAACCATGGAAGCGGAAGTGGATCATAGGGTGGGGGAGGGGGCGAAAATTTTGGGAGCCTTGAAAAATGTGTGGAAGTCGAGAACATTATCTCGGAAAGCAAAAATGGGTATGTTTGAAGGAATAGTGGTTCCAACAATGTTGTATGGTTGCGAGGCGTGGGCTATGGATAGAGTTGTGCGCAGGAGGATGGATGTGCTGGAAATGAGATGTTTGAGGACAATGTGTGGTGTGAGGTGGTTTGATCGAGTAAGTAACGTAAGGGTAAGAGAGATGTGTGGAAATAAAAAGAGTGTGGTTGAGAGAGCAGAAGAGGGTGTTTTGAAATGGTTTGGGCACATGGAGAGAATGAGTGAGGAAAGATTGACCAAGAGGATATATGTGTCGGAGGTGGAGGGAACGAGGAGAAGAGGGAGACCAAATTGGAGGTGGAAAGATGGAGTGAAAAAGATTTTGTGTGATCGGGGCCTGAACATGCAGGAGGGTGAAAGGAGGGCAAGGAATAGAGTGAATTGGAGCGATGTGGTATACAGGGTTTGACGTGCTGTCAGTGGATTGAATCAAGGCATGTGAAGCGTCTGGGGTAAACCATGGAAAGCTGTGTAGGTATGTATATTTGCGTGTGTGGACGTGTGTATGTACATGTGTATGGGGGGGGGGGGGGGTTGGGCCATTTGTTTCGTCTGTTTCCTTGCGCTACCTCGCAAACGCGGGAGACAGCGACAAAGTATAAAAAAAAAAAAAAAAGAAAAAAAAAAAAAATATATATATATATATATATGTATATATATATATATATATATATATATATATATATATATATATATATATATATATATATATATATATATATATATATATATATATATATATTCCTATGAGTCCACTGGGAAAATGAAACACGATAAGTTCCTAAGTGCACTTTCTTCGAATAATCACATCATCAGGAGAGACACATGAGAGAAATGTATGTTAGTTGATATACATCGAAGAGTCGAAGCTAGGACACCATTTGGTAAACATGTGATTGTCCAAAACATACAACGAGCGTTCATAAACTTATCCATTTATAAATTTTATCAACAATAAAGTTATCTAATTTGCATAGATCATCACTAATATTAAGATTATATATCTTTGTGTATTCAATAATGGAAAATTCAATGATATATCTCTCGGTAATAGAATTAGAGCTAATAACTGAGATGGCATTACTCCAGTCAATACAATGATCATAGTTTTTAACGTGATTAAACAAGGCCTTTCATTCTTGTCCCGTTCTTATACTATATTTCTGTTGCTTAAGTCTAAGAGAATGATCCTTACCACTCCTACCAACAAAAAATTTATCACAATTTCCACATGGCACTTTATAGATGCATCCAAGAGAATTTCTTGGTGAATTCCTGATTAAGATATTCTTTTTAGTATTATTGTTGCTAAAGGCAACATTTACTTTAAAGGATTTAAGCAACATGGGAAATAAAGTGAAATTATTATTACAAGGGAAAACTAAAAGATTCTTTGTGTCAATGGGAGGTTTGGGCTTAATTCTATAAAATGATTTCTTTGCTAACTTAAGGGATTTATCAATGAAAGATCAAGAGTCTTTAACTTAGATCCAATAGAATATATCTTGTCAAACTCATCATCAATAAACTCTGAACTGCAAATACGTAATGCCCTAAGGAACATAGATTGAAATGATGATAATTTAACTCTTTCATGTTGAGATGAGTAAAATTGGATATAGGAGCGTATACTGTTGTGTTTCCTGTATATGCTAAACTTAATCTTGTTTCCTTGCCTATGGATCAGGCAATCTAAAAATGGTAACATACCATTATTTCATTTTCTACAGTAGATTTGATGGAAGGTACTAAATTGTTAAGTAAGGGGAGAAATATTTGTAAATTTTCATTTCTTGGCTAAGCACAAACAACATCATCTACATACCTAAACCAAATTGCATTGGAAGGTAAGATATCCTTTAGTAATTTTGTTTCAAAAATTTCATATAAAGATTATTTAGTACAGGTGAAAGAGGGTTAGCCATTGCCACACTAAATTTTTGAGCATAATAATCTCCATTGAATTGAAACATACAGTCTATTACACAGATTTTTATCAGTTCACTGAAAACAGACTTTGAAACAGGTATATGAATATCATCCAAGAAATTAAAAAGATATTCTAAGAGGCCATCAACTGGAACTTTAGTGAAAAATAAGGAAACATCAAAGCTAACTAGTTTGAAACGAAAATTTTCAATGATATTGTTCAGCTTGTTGACTAAATCTACATTGTTCATGATATTAGAATTTGATACCTTACCCACTAAAGGGCTTAATAAAGAAATTAACCATTTTGAGAATTTATATTTGATGGAGCCTACTGAACTCACTATAGGTCTTGCTGGAAAATTCTCTTTATAAGTTTTGATAAGTCCATACATATATGGCAATGAAGGGGACAAAAATGCAAAACTTTTGATAAGGGAACTCTTACCTTTCAACAAATTCTAATATCCCGAACAATGTAGATATAGTCAACAAGCTAAACAATATCAACCTTAATTTTGATTTCAAACTAGTTAACTTTGATGTTTCTTCACTTTTCACTAAAGTTGCAGTTGATGACCTTTTAGAATATTTATTTGATGTCTTGGATGATATTCATTTACCTGTTTCAAAGTCTGTTTTCATTGAACTGATAAAATTGTGTATAGAAGACTGTGTATTTCAATTCAATGGACATTATTTTGCGCAAAAGTTGGTATGGCAGTGAGTAACCCTTTTCATCCGTACTAAGTAATCTTTGTATGGAAATTTTCAAACAAAATTACTAAAGGACATCTTACCTTCTAATGCAATTCGGTTTAGGTATGTAGATGAAATTCTTTGTGTTTAGCCAACAAAGGAAAATTTACAAATATTTCTTCCGTAACTTAGCAATTTAGTATCTTCCATCAAATTTAGTATAGAAAATGAAAATAATCGTATGTTACCACTTTTAGATTGCATGATTTATAGGCAAGGAAACAAGTTTAATTTAGTATATACAGAAAACCCACTAATGTATGCTCATATGTCCATTATTAGTCATCTCAACATGACAGAGCTACATTATCATCTTTCTAATCTATGTTCCTTAGGGCATTACGTATTTGCAGTCCAGAGTTTACTGATGATGAGTTTGAGAAGATATATTCTATTGGATCAAAGTTAAATTATCCTAGAACTTTCATTGAAAAATCCCTGAAGTTAGCAAAGAAATAATCTCATAGAGTTGAGCACAAACCTCCCATTGACACCAAGAATCTTTTAGTTCTCCCTTTTCATGAAAATTTCACTTGACTTCCCATGTTGCTTAAATCCTTCGATGTAAATGTTGCCTTTAGCAACAATAATACTATAAAGAATGTCTTTATCAGGAATTAACCAGACTGGTAAGGATCTTTCTGTTGGACTTAAGCAACATAAATAAATACGGGATAGGACTCAAATGCCTTGTTCAATCACGTTAAAAACTATGATCATTGTATTGACTGGAGTAATGCCATCTCAGCTGGTAACTCTAACTCAATTACCAAGAGAAATATCATTGAATCTTCTATTATCAAATACAGAAAGAATAATGATCTTAATATTAGTAACGGTCCATACAAATGGGGAGGTGATAACATGTAGTGGTGATGTGAGAAGGAGATGGAATGAGTATTTTGAAGCTTTGTGGAATGTGTTTGATGATAGAGTGGAAGATATAGGGTTTTTTCGTGAAGGTGGCGTGCAAAGTGAGAGGGTTAGGGAAAATGATTTGGTAAAAAGAGGAGAGGTAGTAAAATCTTTGCGGAAGATGAAAGCCTGCAAGGCAGCAGGTTTGGATGGTATTGCAGTGGAATTTATGAAAAAAGGGGTGACTGTATTATTGACTGGTTGGTAAGGTTATCTAATCTATGTATGATTCGTTGTGAGGTGCCTGAGGATTGGCGGAATGCTTGCATAGTGCCATTGTACAAAGGCAGAGGGGATAAAAGTGAGTGCTGAAATTACAGAGGTATAGGTTTGTTGAGTATTCCTGGTAAATTTTATGGAATGGTATTGATTGTGAGGGTGAAAGCATGTACAGGGCATCAGATTGGGGAAGAGCAGTGTGGTTTCAGAAGTGGCAGAGGATGTGTGTATCAGGTGTTTCCTTTGAAGAATGTATGTCAGAAACACTTAGAAAAGTAAAAGGGTTTGTATGTAGCATTTATTGATCTGGAGAAGGCATATGATAGAGTTGATGGAGATGCTCTGTGGAAGGTATCAAGAATATATGGTGTGGGAGGCAAGTTGCTAGAAGTAGTGTAGGAAGAGAGGAAAATGATTGGCTCCCTATGAATGTAGGTTTGCGTCAGTGGTGTGTGATGTCTCCATGGTTGTTTAATTTGTTTATGAATTGGGTTGTTAGGGAGGTGAATGCAAGAGTTTTGGAAGGAGGGGCAAATATGCAGTCTGTTCTGGATGAGAGAGCTTGGGAAGTGAGTCAGTTGTTGTTCGCTGATGATACAGCGCTGTTGGCTGATTCATGTGAGAAACTGCAGAAGCTGGTGACTGAGTTTGGAAAAGTGTGTGAAAGAAGAAAGGTAAGAGTAAATGTAAATAAGAGCAAAGTTATTAGGTACAGTAGGGTTGAGAGTGAAGTCAATTGGGAGGTAAGTTTGAATGGAGAAAAACTGGAGAATTAAAGTGTTTTAGGTATCTGGGAGTGGATCTGGCAGCGGATGGAACCATGGAAGCGGAAGTGAATCATAGGATGGGGAAGGGGGCGAAAATTCTGGGAGCCTTGAAGAATGTGAGGAAGTCGAGAACATTATCTCGGAAAGCAAAAATAGGTATGTTTGAAGGAATGGTGGTTCCAGCAGTGCTGTATAGTTGCGAGGCGTTGGCTATGGATAGAGTTGTGCGCAGGAGGGTGGATGTGCTGGAAATGAGATATTTGAGGAATTTATGTGGTGTGAGGTGGTTTGATCGAGTAAATAATATAAGGGTAAGAGAGATGTCTGTAAACAAAAAGAGTGTGGTTGAGAGAGCAGAAGAGGGTGTTTTGAAATGGTTTGGTCACATGGAGAGAATGATTGAGGAAAGATTGAACAAGAGGATATATGTGTCAGAGGTAGTGGAAACAAGATGTGGGAGACCAAATTGGAGGTGGAAAGATGGAGTGAAAAAGATTTTGAGTGATCGGGGCCTGAACATGCAGGTAGGAAAAGACAACAAAGGCCCCATTCGTTCACACTCAGTCTCTAGCTGTCATGTAAAAATGCACCGAAACCACAGCTCCCTTTCCACATCCAGGCCCCACAGAACTTTCCATGTTTTACCGCAGACGCTTCACATGCCCTGGTTGAATCCATTGACAGCACGTCGACCCAGGGTGAAAGGCGTGCAAGGAATAGAATGAATTGGAACGATGTGGTATACCGGGGTCGACGTGCTATCAATGGATCGAACCAGAGCATGTGAAGCGTCTGGGGTAAACAATGGAAAGTTCTGTGGGGCCTGGATGTGGAAAGGGAGCTGTGGTTTCGGTGCATTATTGCATAACATATATTCATTTATGTATTTTTTCATTTATTTGTTTTGCTTTGTTGCTGTCTCCCCCGTTAGCGAGGTAGCGCAAGGAAACAGACGATAGAATAGCCTAACCCACCCACATACACATGTATATACATATACGTCCACACAGCAAATGTCCATACCTATACATCTCAATGTATACATATATATATACAAACAAAGACATATACATATATACACATCTACATAATTCATAGTCAGCCTTTATTCATTCCCATCGCCACCTCGCCACACATGGAATAACAACTCCTTCCCATCTCATGTGTTAGAGGTAGCGCTAGTAAAAGACAACAAAGGCCCCATTCGTTCATATTCAGTCTCTAGCTGTCATGTAATAATTCACCGAAACCACAGTTCACTTTCCACATCCAGGCCCCACAGAACTCTCCATGGTTTACCCCAGACGCCTCACATGCCTTGGTTAAATCCATTGACAGCACATCGACCCCGGTATGCCACATCGTTCAAATTCACTCTATTCCTTGCACGCCTTTCACCCTCCTGCATGTTCAGGCCCCGATCACTCAAAATCTTTTTCACTCCATCTTTCCACCTCCAATTTGGTCTCTCACTTCTCCTCGTTACCTCCACTTCTGACATATATCCTCTTGGTCAATCTTTCCTCACTCATTCTCTCCATGTGACCAAACCATTTCAAAACACCCTCTTCTGCTCTCTCAACCACACTATTTATATTTCCACACATCTTTCTTACCCTTACATTACTTACTCGATCAAACTACCTCACACCACATATTGTTCTCAAACAATATATATATATATATATATATATATATATATATATATATATATATATATATATATATATATATATATATATATATTTTTTTTTTTTTTTTTCTTTGTCGCTGTCTCCCGCGTTTGCGAGGTAGCGCAAGGAAACAGACGAAAGAAATGGCCCAACCCACCCCCATACACATGTATATCCATACGTCCACACACGCAAATATACATACCTACACAGCTTTCCATGGCCCACCCCAGACGCTTCACATGCCCTGATTCAATCCACTGACAGCACGTCAACCCCGGTATACCACATCGATCCAATTCACTCTATTCCTTGCCCTCCTTTCACCCTCTTGCATGTTCAGGCCCCGATCACACAAAATCTTTTTCACTCCATCTTTCCACCTCCAATTTGGTCTCCCACTTCTCCTCGTTCCCTCCACCTCCGACACATAAATCCTCTTGGTCAATCTTTCCTCACTCATTCTCTCCATGAGCCCAAACCATTTCAAAACAACCTCTTCTGGTCTCTCAACCACGCTCTTTTTATTTCCACACATCTCTCTTACCCTTACGTTACTTACTCGACCAACCACCTCACACCACACATTGTCCTCAAACATCTCATTTCCAGCACATCCAACCTCCTGCGCACAACTCTATCCATAGCCCACGCCTCACAACCATACAACATTGTTGGAACCACTATTCCTTCAAACATACCCATTTTTGCTTTCCGAGATAATGTTCTCGACTTCCACACATTCTTCAAGGCTTCCAGAATTTTCGCCTCCTCCCCCACCGTATGATCCACTTCCGCTTCCATGGTTCCATCCACTGCCAGATCCACTCCCAGATATCTAAAACACTTTACTTCCTCCAGTTTTTCTCCATTCAAACTTACCGCCCAATTAACTTGACCCTCAACCCTACTGTACCTAATTACCTTGCTCTTATTCACATTTACTCTTAACTTTCTTCTTTCACAACTTTACCAAATTCAGTCACCAGCTTCTGCAGTTTCTCACATGAATCAGCCACCAGCGCTGTATCATCAGCGAACAACAACTGTTGTTGTTCGCTGATGATGTGGATGTAAGGCATGTGTACGTGTAGGAAGAGAGGAAAGTGATTGGTTCTCAGTGAATGTAGATTTGCGGCAGGGGTGTGTGATGTCTCCATGGTTTAATTAATTTGTTTATAGATAGGGTTGTTAGGGAGGTGAATGCAAGAGTTTTGCAAAGAGGGGCAAGCATGAAGTCTGTTGGGGATGAGAGAGCTTGGGAAGTGAGTTAGTTGTTGTTCGCTGATGATACAGCGCTGGTGGCTGATTCATGTGAGAAACTGCAGAAGCTGGTGACTGAATTTGGTAAAGTGTGTGAAAGAAGGAAGTTAAGAGTAAATGTGAATAAGAGCAAGGTAATTAGGTACAGTAGGGTTGAGGGTCAAGTCAATTGGGCGGTAAGTTTGAATGGAGAAAAACTGGAGGAAGTAAAGTTTTTTAGATATCTTGGAGTTGATCTGGCAGCGGATGGAACCATGGAAGCGGAAGTGGATCATACGGTGGGGGAGGGGGCGAAAATCCTGGGAGCCTTGAAGGATGTATGGAAGTCGAGAACATTATCTCGGAAAGCAAAAATGCGTATGTTTGAAGGAATAGTGGTTCCAACAATGATGTATGGTTGCGAAGCGTGGGCTATGGATAGAGTTGTGCGCAGGAGGATGGATATGCTGGAAATGAGATGTTTGAGGGTAATGTGTGGTGTGAGGTGGTTTGATCGAGTAAGTAACGTAAGGGTAAGAGAGATGTGTGGAAATAAAAAGAGCGTGGTTGAGAGAGCAGAAGAGGGTGTTTTGAAATGGTTTGGTCACATGGAGAGAATGAGTGAGGAAAGATTGACCAAGAGGATATATGTGTCGGAGGTGGAGGGAACGAGGAGAAGTGGGAGACCAAATTGGCGGTGGAAAGATGGAGTGAAAAAGATTTTGTGTGACCGGGGCCTGAACATGCAGGGTGGTGAAAGGAGGGCAAGGAATAGTGTGAATTGGATCGATGTGGTATACCGGGGTTGACGTGCTGTCAGTGGATTGAATCAGGGCATGTGAAGCGTCTGGGGTAAACCATTTAAAGCTGTGTAGGTATGTATATTTGCGTTTGTGGACGTATGTATATACATGTGTATGGGGGTGGATTGGCCTATTTCTTTCGTCTGTTTCCTTGCGCTACTTCGCAAACGCGGGAGACAGCGACAAAGAAAAAAAAAAAAAATAATAAATATATATATATTATATATATATATATATATATATATATATATATATATATATATATATATATATATATATATATATATATACATATATATATATATATATATAATATATATATATATATATATATATATATATATATATATATATATATATATATATATATATTTGCATATATACATATGGAAATCATTCCTACTTGCTGACTTTATTCATACCCGTCGGAATCCCGTTAAACATGAAGTGAGAAACCCCTACCCCGGCATGCACGGAAGGTAGCGCCACATTCGTTCGCACACAGTCTCCATTTGTTATGTATTATCCACCGAAACCACACTCCCTTTCCATATCCAGCCCAAACAAAATTATCACATGCCCGGTTGCAATCCATTGGCAGCAGCACGTCGACCCCGGTATAACATATCGTTCTAATTCAATCTATTCCTTGGACACCTATCACCCTCCTGTTTGTTCATTCCCCGATCGTTCAAAATCTTTTTTGCTCCAACTATCCACCTCCAGTTTGGTTTCCCACTTCTCCTCGCTCCCTCCACCTCTTATACATATATCCTCTTTGTCACTGTTTCCTCACACATTTTCACTATGTGACCAAACCATTTCAAAACACCCTCTTCTGCTCTCTCAACCACACTCTTTATATTACTACACATCTCTCTTACCCTTTCATTACTTGCTCGATCAAACCACCTCACACCACATGTTGTTGTCAAACGTCTCATTTCCAAAACATCTACCCTCCTCCGCACAACTCTATCTATAGCCCACGCCTCGCGACCAAATAACATTGTTGGAACCACTCTTCCTTCAAACGTACCAATTTTTGCTTTCCAAGATAAAGTTCTCGCCTTCAACACATTTTACAACGCACTCAGAACTTTCGCCCCCTCCCCACCCAGTGATACACTTCCGCTTCCATGCTTCCATCCGCTGCCAGATCCACTCCCAGATATCTAAAACATTTCACTTTCTCCAGTTTTTCTCCATTCAAACTTACCTCCCAGTTACCTTGTCCCTCAACCCCACTGTACCTAATAACCCTTACTCTTAATTAAATTTACACTAAGCTTTCTTCTTTAACACATTTTAGGAAACTTAGTCACCAGCTTCTTCAGTTTCTCACCCGAATCAGCCACCAGCGCTGTATCACCAATCGAAACTCAACTGACTCACTTCCCAAGATCTGTTATCCACAACAGACCGCATACTTGCCCCTCTCTCCAAAGCTCTTGAATTCAATTCCCTAACAACCCCATCCATAAACAAATGGAAACATCACGCACCCCTGCCGCAAACTGACATTCACTGAGAACCAATCACTTTCCTCTTTTCCCACCCGCACACATGCCTTAAATCCTCGATATAAACTTTTCACTGATTCTAACAACTTGCCTACCCACACCATATACTCTTAATACCTTACACAGAGTATCACCATCAACTCTATATATGCCTTCTCCATAACCATAAATGCTACATACAAATTCATTTGCTTTTCGAAGCATTTCTCACATGCATTCTTCAAAGCAAACACCTGATCCACACATCCTCTACCACTTTTGAAATCATAATGCTCTTCTCCAATCTGATGCTCTCTATATGCCTTCACCCTCTCAATCAATACCCTCCCATGGGATTTCCCAGAGTCCCCAACAAACTTATATCTTTGAGCACTCACCTTTATCCCCTTTGCCTTTGTACAATGGCAATATGCAAGCATTCCGCCAATCCTCAGGCACCTCAGCATGAGTCATATATACATTAATATTCTTACCAACACGTCAACAACATAGTCACCCCTTTTTTAGTAAATTCCACTGCAGATTCATCCAAACCCGCTGTCTTACCGGATTTCATCTTCCACAAAGCTTCTTATACCTATTCTCTGTTTACCAAATCATTCTACCAAAACCTCTCACTTCGCACACCTACTCGTCCAAAACACCCTATATCTGCCACTCTTTCAGCTAATACACTGAAAAAACCTTTAAAATAATCACTCCCTCTCCTACTCACATCACCACTACCTGTTATCCCACCTCTATTATCCCCATTCACCGATAGCCACATTTGTTCTCTTCTCTTACGCACTTTACCCCCTTTCAAAATATCTTTTTATTCTCTTTAAAATTTAATGATACTCTCTCACCCCAACTCTTTTACATCTCGCACATCTCTTGACCTCCTGCCTCTATCTTATATATATATATATATATATATATATATATATATATATATATATATATATATATATATATATATATATATATATATATATATATACATATATATGTATATATATATATATATATATATATATATATATATATATATATATATATATATATATATATATATATATATATATATATATATATATATATATATATATATATATATATATATATATATATATACATATATATGTATATATATATATATATATATATATATATATATATATATATATATATATATATATATATATATATATATATATATATATATATATATATATATATATATATATATATATATATATATATATATATATATATATATATATACATATATATGTATATATATATATATATATATATATATATATATATATATATATATATATATATATATATATATATATATATATATATATATATATATATATATATATATATATATATATATATATATATATTATATATATATATATATATATATATATATATATATATATATATATAGATATATATATATATATATATATATATATATATATATATATATATATATATATATATATATATATATATATATATATATATATATATATATATATATATATATATGTATACATATATATACATATATATATACATCCTCCTCGAAGGCTCAGATTGGGGTGCCTAAATGTGTGTGGATGTAACCAAGATGTGAAAAAAGGAGAGATAGGTAGTATGTTTGAGGAAAGGAACCTGGATATTTTGGCTCTGAGTGAAACGAAGCTCAAGGGTAAAGGGGAAGAGTGGTTTGGGAATGTCTTGGGAGTAAAGTCAGGGGTTAGTGAGAAGACAAGAGCAAGGGAAGGAGTAGCAATACTCCTGAAACAGGAGTTGTGGGAGTATGTGATAGAATGTAAGAAAGTAAATTCTCGATTAATATGGGTAAAACTGAAAGTTGATGGAGAGAGATGGGTGATTATTGGTGCATATGCACCTGGGCATGAGAAGAAAGATCATGAGAGGCAAGTGTTTTGGGAGCAGCTGAATGAGTGTGTTAGTGGTTTTGATGCACGAGACCGGGTTATAGTGATGGGTGATTTGAATGCAAAGGTGAGTAATGTGGCAGTTGAGGGAATAATTGGTATACATGGGGTGTTCAGTGTTGTAAATGGAAATGGTGAAGAGCTTGTAGATTTATGTGCTGAAAAAGGACTGATGATTGGGAATACCTGGTTTAAAAAGCGAGATATACATAAGTATACTTATGTAAGTAGGAGAGATGGCCAGAGAGCGTTATTGGATTACGTGTTAATTGACAGGCGCGCGAAAGAGAGACTTTTGGATGTTAATGTGCTGAGAGGTGCAACTGGAGGGATGTCTGATCATTATCTTGTGGAGGCTAAGGTGAAGATTTGTATGGGTTTTCAGAAAAGAAGAGTGAATGTTGGTGTGAAGAGGGTGGTGAGAGTAAGTGAGCTTGGAAGAGACTTGTGTGAGGAAGTACCAGGAGAGACTGAGTACAGAATGGAAAAAGGTGAGAACAATGGAAGTAAGGGGAGTGGGGGAGGAATGGGATGTGTTTAGGGAATCAGTGATGGATTGCGCAAAAGATGCTTGTGGCATGAGAAGAGTGGGAGGTGGGTTGATTAGAAAGGGTAGTGAGTGGTGGGATGAAGAAGTAAGAGTATTAGTGAAAGAGAAGAGAGAGGCATTTGGACGATTTTTGCAGGGAAAAAATGAAATTGAGTGGGAGATGTATAAAAGAAAGAGACAGGAGGTCAAGAGAAAGGTGCAAGAGGTGAAAAAAAGGGCAAATGAGAGTTGGGGTGAGAGAGTGTCATTAAATTTTAGGGAGAATAAAAAGATGTTCTGGAGGGAGGTAAATAAAGTGCGTAAGACAAGGGAGCAAATGGGAACTTCAGTGAAGGGCGCAAATGCGGAGGTGATAACAAGTAGTGGTGATGTGAGAAGGAGATGGAGTGAGTATTTTGAAGGTTTGTTGAATGTGTTTGATGATAGAGTGGCAGATATAGGGTGTTTTGGTCGAGGTGGTGTGCAAAGTGAGAGGGTTAGGGAAGATGATTTGGTAAACAGAGAACAGGTAGTAAAAGCTTTGCAGAAGATGAAAGCCGGCAAGGCAGCAGGTTTGGATGGTATTGCAGGGGAATTTATTAAAAAAGGGGATGACTGTATTGTTGACTGGTTGGTAAGGTTATTTAATGTATGTATGACTCATGGTGAGGTGCCTGAGGATTGGCGGAATGCGTGCATAGTGCCATTGTACAAAGGCAAAGGGGATAAGAATGAGTGCTCAAATTACAGAGGTATAAGTTTGCTGAGTATTCCTGGTAAATTATATGGGAGGATATTGATTGAAAGGGTAAAGGCATGTACAGAGCATCAGATTGGGGAAGAGCAGTGTGGTTTCAGAAGTGGTAGAGGATGTGTGGATCAGGTGTTTGCTTTGAAGAATGTATGTGAGAAATACTTAGAAAAGCAAATAGATTTGTATGTAGCATTTATGGATCTGGAGAAGGCATATGATAGAGTTGATAGAGATGCTCTGTTGAAGGTATTAAGAATATATGGTGTGGGAGGCAAGTTGTTAGAAGCAGTGAAAAGTTTTTATCAAGGATGTAAGGCATGTGTACGTGTAGGAAGAGAGGAAAGTGATTGGTTCTCAGTGAATGTAGGTTTGCGGCAGGGGTGTGTGATGTCTCCATGGTTGTTTAATTTGTTTATGGATGGGGTTGTTAGGGAGGTGAATGCAAGAGTTTTGGAAAGAGGGGCAAGTATGAAGTCTGTTGGGGATGAGAGAGCTTGGGAAGTGAGTCAGTTGTTGTTCGCTGATGATACAGCGCTGGTGGCTGATTCATGTGAGAAACTGCAGAAGCTGGTGACTGAGTTTGGTAAAGTGTGTGAAAGAAGAAAGTTAATAGTAAATGTGAATAAGAGCAAGGTTATTAGGTACAGTAGTGTTGAGGGGCAAGTCAATTGGGAGGTGAGTTTGAATGGAGAAAAACTGGAGGAAGTGAAGTGTTTTAGATATCTGGGAGTGGATCTGGCAGCGGATGGAACCATGGAAGCGGAAGTGGATCATACGGTGGGGGAGGGGGCGAAAATTCTGGGAGCCTTGAAGAATGTTTGGAGGTCGAGAACATTATCTCGAAAAGCAAAAATGGGTATGTTTGAAGGAATAGTGGTTCCAACAATGTTGTATGGTTGCGAGACGTGGGCTATGGATAGAGTTGTGCTCAGGAGGATGGATATGCTGGAAATGAGATGTTTGAGGACAATATGTGGTGTGAGGTGGTTTGATCGAGTAAGTAACTTAAGGGTAAGAGAGATGTGTGGAAATAAAAAGAGCGTGGTTGAGAGAGCAGAAGAGGGTGTTTTGAAATGGTTCGGGCACATGGAGAGAATGAGTGAGGAAAGATTGACCAAGAGAATATATGTGTCGGAGGTGGAGGGAACGAGGAGAAGAGGGAGACCAAATTGGAGGTGGAAAGTTGGAGTGAAAAAGATTTTGTGTGATCGGGGCCTGAACATGCAGGAGGGTGAAAGGAGGGCAAGGAATAGAGTGAATTGGAGCGATGTGGTATACCGGGGTTGACGTGCTGTCAGTGGATTGAATCAAGGCATGTGAGGCGTCTGGGGTAAACCATGGAAAGCTGTGTAGGTATGTATATTTGCGTGTGTGGACGTATGTATATACATGTGTATGGGTGTGGGTTGGGCCATTTCTTTCGTCTGTTTCCTTGCGCTACCTCGCAAACGCGGGAGACAGCGACAAAGCAAAAAAAAGAAGAAAAAAAAAAAAAAAATATATATATATATATATATATATATATATATATATATATATATATATATATATATATATTTTATTTATTTTATCTTTTATTTTCCTTTGTCGCTATCTCCCGCGTTAGCGAGGTAGCGCAAGGAGACAGACGGAAGAGTGGCCCAACCCACCCACATACACATGCATATACATACACATCCATACACGCAAATATACATACCTATACATCTCAATGTACACATATATGCATACACACAGACATATACATATATACACATGTACATAATTCATACTGTCTGCCTTTATCTATTCCCATCGCCACCTCGCCACATATGAAATAACATCCCTCTCCCCCCTCATATGTGCGGGGTACCGCTAGGAAAGGACAACAAATGCCCGATTCGTTCACATTCAGTCTCTAGCTGTCATGTAATAATGCACCGAAACCACATCTCCCCTTCCACATCCAGGCCCCACAGAACTTTCCATGGTTTACCCCAGACACTTCACAGGCCCTGGTTCAATCCATTGGCAGCACGTCGACCCCGGTATACCACATCGTTCCAATTCACTCTATTCCTTGCACGCTTTTCACCCACCTGCATGTTTAGGCCCCGATCACACAAAATCTTTTTCACTCCATCTTTCCATCTCCAAATTGGTCTCCCACATCTCCTCGTTCCCTCTACCTCTGACACATATATCGTCTTGGTTAATCTTTCCTCACTCATTCTCTCCATGTGACCAAACCATTTCAAAACACCCTCTTCTGCTCTCTCAACCAAACTAATTTTATTTCCACACATCTCTCTTACCCTTACATTACTTACTCGATCAAACCACCTCACACCACATATTTTGTCCTCAAACATCTCATTTCCAGCACAACCACCCTCCTGCGAATAACCCTATCCATAGCCCACGCCTGGCAACCATACAGCACTGTTGGAACCACTACTCCTTCAAACATACCCATTTTTGCTTTCCGAGATAATGTTCTCGACTTCCACACATTCTTCAAGGCTAACAGAATATTCGCCCCCTCCCCCACCCTATGATTCACTTCCACTTCCATGGTTCCATCCGCTGCCAGATCCACTCCCAGATATCTAAAACACTTTACTTCCTCCAGTTTTTCTTCATTCAAACTTACCTCCCAACTGACTTGACCCTCAACCCTACTGTACCTAATAACCTTGCTCTTATTCACATTTACTCTTAACTTTCTTCTTTCATACACTTTACCAAACTCAGTCACCAGCTTCTGCAGTTTCTCTCATGAATCAGCCACCAGCGCTGTATCAACAGCGAACAACAACTACCTCACTTCCCAAGCTCTCTCATCCACAATCGACTGCATACTTGCCCCTCTTTCCAAAACTCTTGCATTCACCTCCCTACCAACCCCGTCCATAAACAAATTAAACAACCATTGAGACATTACACACCCCTGCCGCAAACCTACTTTCACTGAGAACCAGTCACTTTCCTCTCTTCCTACAAGTACACATTCCTTACATCCTCGATAAAAACTTTTCACTGCTTCTAACAACTTGCCTCCCACATCATATATTCTTAATACCTTCCACAAAGCATCTCTATCAACTCTATCATATGCCTTCTCCAGATCCATAAATGCTACATACAAATCCATTTGCTTTTCTAGGTATTTCTCACATACATTCTTCAAAGCAAACACCTGATCCACATATCCTCTACCACTACTGAAACCACATTGCTCTTCCCCAATCTGATGCTCTGTGCATGCCTTCACCCTCTCAATCAACACCCTCCCATTTAATTTACCAGGAATACTCAACAAACTTATACCTCTGTAATTTGAGCACTCACTCTTATCCCCTTTGCCTTTGTACAATGGCACTATGCAAGCATTCCGCCAATCCTCAGGCACCTCACTATGAATCAGACATACATTAAAAACCTTACGAACCAGTCAACAATACACTCACCACCTTTTTTAATTAATTACACTGCAATACCATCCAAACCTGCTGCCTTGCCGTCTTTCATCTTCCGCAAAGCTTTTACTACCTCATCTCTGTTTACCAAATCATTTTCCCTAACACTCTCACTTTTCACACCACCTCAACCAAAACACCCTATATCTGCCAATCTATCATCAAACACATTCAACAAACCTTCAAAATACTCACTCCATCTCCTTCTCACATCACCACTACTTGTTATCACTCCATCCTTCCCCCTCCAATTTGGTCTCCTGCTTTTCCTCGTTCCCTTCACCTCTGACAGGTATATCCTCTTTGTCAATCTTTCCTCACTCACTCTATCCATATTACCAAACCACTTCAGTACACTATCTTCTGGTCTCTCACGTCACATATTTTCCTCAAACATATATATATGAGGGGCGGATATATGTTCTGTTTCTGATCCATTGTGCATGGTATCTGGTTGTCGTGTACGTCACAATGCTTGTCAGGTCAAGGAAGATTATGCTGTGTACAAATTTTGCCTGCAGCAAAGTTTTCAACTTCATTCTGGCTTTACTAATTTTCATGTTATTATGATGGAATGATTGTAATGATAAGTAAGGTAAGACTGAATATTTCACTTGATGAGAAAGTTATTTATTCAACTGAAGTATCATTGTTCCAGTCAATACAATGGTTATCATTTATAACGTGAATAAACACGATGTTTGATGTACCTCCTATTATCGTACGATATTGTGCTCCTTAAGTCTAACAGAGAGATCCTTACTAGTCTGATCATTATAGCATAGCTTTTACAATGTACAGTCAGTCTACATTATTTTCTGTTGAATTTTCTATTAAAGTTTTCGTAACGTTATTGGTATTACTAAGGGCTACATTCACATCAAGGGCTTGCAAATAAATTAGAATTATCACTATATGACAGATCTACAAGATTCCTGGTATGTTGAAGAGGTTCTGGATTTACTTTGGAAAATGATTAACTAAAATATAGATTTATCTGTGAAAGATCTTGGATATATATTCTGACTTGGATCCAATGCTGTATATTTTCTGAAGCTCTTTATCCATGAAATACAATCTGCGTATACATAATGTTCTAAGCAACGCCGATAAGTGTTAATTTGTTATTTCTATAAGGTTGTGATAATGAATAAATGGACAAGTATTGATGGATTTTCTGTAAATGCGAACGGTATTTATCAAGCAATCCAGGAGTAGTTGTACACAATCACTTTATAATTGCACAGCAAATATGACAGAGGGTACTAAATTGTTAAGTATGGGGAGAAATGTTTGTAGATTCTCACTTGTTCACCAGATACAAAGAACATCATCTACACACCTAAACCATATGCCCTTGGAGGGTAAAATATCACTTATTAGTTTTGTTTCAGAAATCTCGGTACCAAACTACTAAGCATAATATTCTCCATTAAATTCAAGTACGTTGTTATTGACAGACAATTTCATCAGCTCAAGAAACAGGATTAGAAACTAATAAATCAAGGTTATCAAATGATCCATAAGATATTCTGTTATCAACAAGGATGACACATCAAAATCTACGAGTTTGAAATCATAAATGAGTTGTAGATAATAAAGTTTGTTAACTAAATCTGCATTGTTCACGATATTAGAATTCAGTATATTATGAACCTGTCATGTTTATAAAGATACTAAACATTTGATAACCTATAGGTCTTGCTGGAAAGTTTGACTTATGTGTCTTGATAAATCCATGCATATATGGCAATGAAGGGCATAATGATGAGAACCTTTTGATGAGAGAATCATTATCCTTCAAAAACAACTTCAGTTTTTTATTAAACTGCTCCTCTCTTCATAGCCACAACTATGTTGTCCTTATCTTCTCAGTTAAATGTAGCTCACTATCTATCCGCAAATTCTTAATAGCACTGATAAATCGTTTATGGAGAATTTGGAGCAGCTTGCTTTCACATACTGTCAGACGCTATACCACTTCATTATTAAACGATTCATTGAGTTTCTCTAAATCACATGATAATTTTGCAGTATCATCACAATCAATTTATTTGTTTGAGCAAAATAGATACGCTAGGTATCCACTGACCCTTTCGATGAGGTCGGATAATTTCCGATTCAGCTTCCTTTAAAGACATATCCATTCGAAACTCAACTTGCCATAGCAGAAGTCTAGCATTAGGTTCTTTCACCCAGTGGGTCATAGCCCTTTGGAAAGTGTGTGATAACTAACAAATACATAGATCACGCTCATCACTGATCTATCTGCATGATGGACACCTCACGTTTCTCCCACTGCTTCTCTCTAAGCTCGCCTGTCCTCTGCTCGTTCTTAACTGCTCACTCTGCATCGTTAATCAAGGCTCACAAACTGAAGTCACGACTGAATTTACTTTAGACATAACTAGATGATCAAGTGCTTCCAAGGTACATTCCTGCACAATGTGTGTTGCTTATTTATGGTTGGCTGTTTGATGGATTCTAACGAATTACTTGAGGAAAAACATTGAACTGACGCAGATTGACATGGAATTGGCCTTTCGCGTTCCAAAAAAGATGAAACTTAGTGTTCATGTCCAACGTGGCTGTATCATCGTCAAGCAAAGGAAATGTATAATATGTGTCAGGAACCTGATAGACCATGGTTAACGTTTCTTAATTATTGGTTTTCCGAGTCATTTTCCTCAGTTAATGATTATAATTCACTTATGAATACTGTCTCATACATCATGTGTCACCTGTCGTGATGCTGACAATGTATTTCATTCTTATTGTCGCAAAATTTTCGTTTCAGCCAAAGGGGTCACACTCTTGTGCTTGAAATGCATGTACACCGTTCGTCTCATATTTACATAATGATAATTGTGTCGTAAGTACTTA
This sequence comes from Panulirus ornatus, assembly GCF_036320965.1. Taxonomy (NCBI): domain Eukaryota; kingdom Metazoa; phylum Arthropoda; class Malacostraca; order Decapoda; family Palinuridae; genus Panulirus; species Panulirus ornatus. The sequence continues at coordinate 37,561,686 of NC_092225.1, forward strand.
CATCTGATATCTAACTCTCAAGTATTTGCTCTCTTAACGCAGGCTTAAAAATATTTTCCTGAACTTACATTCATTCTTATCCTATATGTAATGATCTTTGTTGTTATCTTATCCTATATGTAATGATCTTTGTTGTTATCTTATCCTATATGTAATGATCTTTGTTGTTATCTTATCCTATATGTAATGATCTTTGCTGTTATCTTATCTTATTTATAATGATTTTTGCTACTATCTTTCTTACGGAATTAGATTTATCTTTAGACATATGAACATATCTCAATCAACTCATACATCTCAAGGTGTACAATTCTAGGGTCTCTACTGATTTACTGTTAAGCTTTACCAAATGCAAGGATCAAAGGATGATAATGGTCTCATAGGCACTGAAGTAGAGTATCTTAAACTATTCAGTGATATCATTGCTCTCACATGTGGCATTCAAATGCTAAAGAGCAATATTGATATACTGATGTATGCAATCGGGAGTACAGAAAACCATTTAGTTAAAGCTAAGCAGGTTTGTACATTTGAATGGTTCGATGGTATTCTTCTACTAATATTTACTAAACTTTATGTTACATCTGTTATACTGACTAAAACAACTGCACAGCGTATTGATGTTTTTTACCTTTGCCCTGTCTGTGAGATATAAGAAAAGTTTTGTTTCTTTGCAGGGTGACGAGTGTTCTATATCTTTTAAGATGTTTACATAAGAAAGACAGAGAACGGGAGCCCTGATTGGCCCAGGACTTGGTTGTCCGAAAAATATTAAAAATTAAACTGAATCATTAACAACGAATAAACTTTAATTCCGCTCAGCACTTTATCAAGCTCTCACCGACTCTCCGCTGTTGCACATTAGCCTTCTAGTGTCCCCGTTACCGCTGTTGTTTATACAGTTTATTTCTGGCGTTTTTCTCAAAATATACCTGAATTCATAAGATATCTGTCTAAACTACTTTTGAAGGTATCTATAGTTCTAGCATTCACTACATCTGAAGGAAAAAATTCCGGTGCTCAATATACTTATTGGAAAAGAAGCTTTTCTCACGTCCGTACTACATCTTTTAGATCACAATAGAGCTGGTATATCAAACTATCTGCCATGAAGCGCTGGAATTTCTTCAGTAACCTCAAGGTGAATCACATCAACTATAAAATCAAACTACGTCACTTTGGATGTGTTGTTGATAAGTCTTTCTTCCCATGGGGATATAGGTCTAAGGGCCTGAACGTCTTTTTGATGAGCACATACATAAGTGACTACACATCCTCAAATGTTACATTGCGTAACATAATCAACATTTTTGTGAAACTAATTTTGGAAAAAGAACAAACATACTGTATTATAACGTTTAAAAGGAAATGTATGGTACTATTTCCTCAGTCTTTCATCAAAATGTCTGTCATGAAGGCTCGTTGTATTGTGGAGACCGGACGTGATAACAGATGCTGTAGAAGCTAATTGCATCGTCTTCAGATTCCATATTTGTCGTGGTTCTCCTGTGTTTTGTGTATATATTACCCTCCAGTTGCCATCGTCTTATCCACCTGAAGACGGTTGTGACACTTATGCCAATCTCTTGTGCTATGATACTGGTGGGTACGCCGTCTACCCACATCCATATAAGCCTGACGCGTTCAGCCAGGGTTGTAGGTGTGCTTCTCCGTTGAGGACTCATAATCCTGTACAAAAATTAGATCTACATACTGAGTATTGTACAGATGGAAACCTGATTATGAAACAGTATTCACTAAGTGATATCTATTCACAACCGAACCTACGGTGGACTATTTTCTCTACGCTAACAGAATCATGGAAATGATCGACTCCTTTAGAACAAGAAATTCTCTAACGAGGCCGTAATGTCCATGATACTGGATCACTGAAGTTGACTTCACTAGTGGTGTAACCTAGAGAAGAAACAGAAGAGGTCATGTGTGTTGTGTACGTAAGGTCAGTGGAAGTTACACACTATACGATATTACATATGATATTTACATAAGGTGAAAAAAACTTCAGAATTTGAAACATGCTCACCTCACTATCGACATCATCAAAATATTATGTTTAAGCATAAGTCATAAGAATGAAATTATAATAACTTATTGCAATTTCATTGACTGGATCATAAACCGTGTATGCTAAAACAGATGAAAAAAGCAATACACACTTTTACATTTCGTATCAGTTTCATTTGCGGCTGCTTGCGAGTAAGTGAGCTTGGAAAGGAGACGTGTGAGGAAGTACCATGGGATATTGAGTGTAGAATGGCTAAAGGTGAGAACAAATGACGTATTTAGGGAAGCAGTGATGGCTTGAGCAAAAGATGTATGTGGCTTGAGAAAGGTGGGAGGTGGGAAGATTAGAAAGGGTAGTGAGTGGTGGGGCGAAGAAGTAAAGTTGCTGCTAAAACAGAAAAGAGAGGCGATTAAGCTGTACTTACAAGGAAGAAGTGTAAATGCATGGGAGATGCATAGCAGAGAGCGGCAGACAGATCAAGGGTTAGAAAATAGGGCAAATGAGAGTTGGGGTGAGAGAGCATCATTAAATTTTAGGGAGAATAAAGAAATAGTTTTGGAAAAAGGTAAATAATATGCGAGAGACAAGAGAACAAATGGGAACATCGGTGAAGGGGGTTGAAGGGGAAATGATTACAGGTAGTAATGGAGTGAGGAAATGGATTGGGCATTTTAAAGAATTATTGAATATATTTGATGATGGAGGACCAGATGTGGGTTGTTTCAGTTGGGGTGGTATGTGAAATGAGAGAGTCATGAGGAGTGATATGATGAAGAAAGAAGAGATGGTGAAAGCTTTGCGGAAAATGAAATTGGATTGGATGGTATTGCAGTTGAATTTATGAAGAAAGAGGTGATTATACTGTTGATTGGTTGATAAGGACATTCAGTGTATGTATGGATCATGGTGAAGTGCCTGAGGATTGGTGGAATGCATGTATAGTGCCATTGTATAAAGGCAAAGGGGATAAAGATGAGTATTCAAGCCACAGAGGCATAAGTTTGCTGAGTATACCTGGAAAGTTGTATGGGAGGGGTTGATTGAGAGGGTGAAGGTATGTACAGAGCATCAGATTGGGGCGTAGCAGTGTGGTTTCAGAAGTGGTAGAAGGTGTGTGGATCAGGTGTTTGCTTTGAAGAATGTATGCGAGAAATATTTAGAAAAACAGATGGATTTGTATGTAGCATTTATGGATCTGGAAAAGGCATATGATAGGGTTGATGGAGAAGCTCTGTGGAAGGTTCTAAGAATATATTGTGTAGGAGAAAAGTTTTTACCAAGGATGTAAGGCATGTGCACGAGTAGGAAAAGCGGAGAGTGAATGGTTCCAGTTGTAGGTCGGTTTGCGGCAGGGGTGTGTGATGTCCCCCATGGTTGTTTAATTTCTTTATAGATGGGTGGTTAGGGAGGCAAATGAAAGAGTCCTGGGGAGAGGGGTGAGTTTGCAGTCTGTTCGGCATGAGAGGGTCTGGGAAGTGATGTCATTTGTTCGCCGATGATACAGCTCTGGTGGCTGATTCGAGTGAAACACTGCAGAAGCTGGTGACTCAGTTTGGAAGAGTAGGTGGAAGGAAATAGTTGAGAGTAAATGGAAATTCAAACAAGGTTACTATTTTCAGCAGGATTGAGGGACAAATTAGTTGGGATATATAAGTGTAGATGGAGAAACACTGGAGTAAGCGAAGTGCTGTAGATGTCTGGAAGTGGACTTGGCAGCGAATGGAACTACGGAAGCGAAAGTGAGTCATAAGTTGGGGGTGGAAGCGATGGTTCTGGAAGTGATGAAAAAATGTGTGTAAAGAGAGTACGTTATCTCGAAAAGCAAAAATAGGTACACTTGAAGGAACAATAATTCCAGCAATATTATATGGTTGCAGGGCATGGCGTATAGATAGGGTTATGCGATGAGTGGTTGTATTGGAAACGAAATGTTTGAGGCCAATATGTGGTGTGAGGTGGTTTAATGGAGTAAATAATGGAAGGGTAAGAGAGATATGTGGAAATTAAAAGCGTGCGGTTGAAAGAGCAGAAGAGAGTATGTTGTAATAGTTTTAACATATGGAGTGAATAAGGGAGGAAAGGTTGACAAAGAGGATATATGTGTCAGTGGTGGAGGGAAGAAGAAGGAGGTAGAAGGATGGAGGAAAAAGATTTTGAGCGATCGGGTCCTGAACTTACAGGAGAGTGAAAGCAGTACAAAAAATAGTGAACTGGAATATTGTGTGCTGGGCTCAACATTGGGATTTTAACATTGGTACTTTAACTTATATCCAATAGAATCTTTCATTGATAAATCCCTTAAGTTAGCAAAGAAATCATTTTGTAGAGTTAAGCCCAAACCTCCCATTGACACCAAGAATCTTTTAGTTTTCCCTTTTAATAATAATTTCACTTTGCTTCCCATGTTGCTTAAATCCTTAAATGTAAATGTTGCCTTTAGTAACAATAATACCATAAAGAATATCTTAATCAGGAATTCACCAGAAAATTCTCTTAGATGCATCTATAAAGTGCCTTGTGGAAAATGTGATAAATTTTATGTTGGTCAGACTGTTAAAGATCTTTCTGTTAAACTTAAGCAACATAAATATAGTATAAGAACGGGACAAGAACCAAATGCTTTGTTTAATCACATCAAAAACTATGATCATTGTATTGACTGGAGTAACGCCACCTCATTTATTAACTCTAACTCTATTACCGAGAGAAATATCATTGAATCTTCTAATATTAAATACACATAGAATTATAATCTTAATATTAGTGGACTCGTAGGAATATCTTGATCACGCGTAAAATAGTGATCCTTTCCAATATATATATATATATATATATATATATATATATATATATATATATATATATATATATATATATATATATATATATATATATATATATATATATATATATATATATATATATATATATACATATATATATGCATGTACGTGTAGGAAGAGAGGAAATTGATTGGTTCTCAGTGAATGTAGGTTTGCGGCAGGGGTGTGTGATGTCTCCATGGTTGTTTAATTTGTTTTTGGATGGGGTTCTTAGGGAGGTAAATGCAAGAGTTTTGGAAAGAGGGGCAAGTATGAAGTCAGTTGGGGATGAGAGAGCTTGGGAAGTGAGTCAGTTTTTGTTCGCTGATGATACAGCGCTGGTGGCTGATTCATGTGAGAAACTGCAGAAGCTGGTGACTGAGTTTGGTAAAGTGTGTGGAAGAAGAAAGTTAAGAGTAAATGTGAATAAGAGCAACGTTATTAGGTACAGTAGGGTTGAGGGTCAAGTCAATTGGGAGGTGAGTTTGAATGGAGAAAAACTGGAGGAAGTGAAGTGTTTTAGATATCTGGGAGTGGATCTGGCAGCGGATGGAACCATGGAAGCGGAAGTGGATCATAGGGTGGGGGAGGGGGCGAAAATTCTGGGGGCCTTGAAGAATGTGTGGAAGTCGAGAACTTTATCTCGGAAAGAAAAAATGGGTATGTTTGAAGGAATAGTGGTTCCAACAATGTTGTATGTTTGCGAGGCGTGGGCTATGAATAGAGTTGTGCGCAGGAGGATGATGTGCTGGAAATGAGATGTTTGAGGACAATGTTTGGTGTGAGGTGGTTTGATCGAGTGAGTAACGTAAGGGTAAGAGAGATGTGTGGAAATAAAAAGAGCGTGGTTGAGAGAGCAGAAGAGGGTGTTTTGAAGTGGTTTGGGCACATGGAGAGAATGAGTGAGGAAAGATTGACCAAGAGGATATATGTGTCGGAGGTGGAGGGATCGAGGAGAAGAGGGAGACTAAATTGGAGGTGGAAAGATGGAGTGAAAAAGATTTTGTGTGATCGGGGCCTGAACATGCAGGAGGGTGAAAGGAGGGCAAGGAATAGAGTGAATTGGAGAGATGTGGTATACCGGGGTTGACGTGCTGTCAGTGGATTGAATCAAGGCATGTGAAGCGTCTGGGGTAAACCATGGAAAGCTGTGTAGGTATGTATATTTGCGTGTGTGGACGTATGTATATACATGTGTATGGGTGGGGGTTAGGCCATTTCTATCGTCTGTTTCCTTGCGCTACCTCGCAAACGCGGGAGACAGCGACAAAATATAATAAAAAAAATAAAAAAAAAAATATATATATATATATATATATATATATATATATATATATATATATATATATAAAATATAATATATATATATATATATATATATATATATATATATATATATATATATATATATATATATATATATATATATATATATATAATATATATATATATATATATATATATATATATATATATATATATATATATATATATATATATATATATATATATATATATATATATATATATATAAAATATAAATATAATAATAATAATATATATATATATATATATATATATATATATATATATATATATATATATATATATATATATATATATATATATATATATATATATTATTATATCTATATTTTATTTTGCTTTGTCGCTGTCTCCCGCGTTTGCGAAGTAGCGCAAGGAAACAGACGAAAGAAATGGCCCAACCCACCCCCATACACATGTATGTACATACACGTCCACACACGCAAATAAACACACCTACACATTTCAATGTACACATATATATACACACACAGACACACACATATACCCATGCACACAATTCACACTGTCTGCCTTTATTCATTCCCATCGCCACCTCGCCACACATGGAATACCATCCCCCTCCCCCTTGATATGTGCGAGGCAGCGCTATGAAAAAAACAACAAAGGCCCCATTCGTTCACACTCAGTCTCTATCTGTCATGCAATAATGCCCGAAACCACAGCTCCCTTTCCACATCCAGGCCCCACACTACTTTCCATGGTTTACCCCAGACGCTTCACAAGCCCGGATTCAATCCACTGACAGCACGTCAACCCCGGTATACCACATCGATCCAATTCACTCTTTTCCTTGCCCGCCTTTCACCCTCCTGCATGTTCAGGACACGATCACTCAAAATCTTTTTCACTCCATCTTTCCACCTCCAATTTGGTCTCCCACTTCTCCTCGTTCCCTCCACCTCAGACACATATATCCTTTTGGTCAATCTTTCCTCACTCATTCTTTCCATGTGCCAAAACCATTTCAGAGCAACCTCTTCTGCTCTCTCAACCACGCTTTTTTTATTTCCACACACCTCTCTTACCCTTACATTACTTACTCGATCAAAGCACCTCACACCACACATTGTCCTCAAACATCTCATTTCCAGCACATCCACCCTCCTGCGCACAACTCTATCCATAGCCCACGCCTCGCAACCATACAACATTGTTGGAACCACTATTCCTTCAAACATACCCATTTTTGCTTTCCGAGATAATGTTCTCGACTTCCACACATTCTTCAAGGCTCCCAGGATTTTCGCCCCCTTCCCCACCCCATGATTCACTTCCGCTTCCATGGTACCATCCGCTGCCAGATCCACTCCCAGATATCTAAAACACTTTACTTCCTCCAGTTTTTCTCCATTCAAACTTACCTCCCAATTGACTTGACCCTCAACCCTGCTGTACCTAATAATCTTGCTCTTATTTACATTTACTCTTAACTTTCTTCTTTCACACACTTTACAAAACTCAGTCACCAGCTTCTGCAGTTTCTCACATGAATCAGCCACGAGCGTTGTATCATCAGCGAACAACAACTAACTCACTTCCAAAGCTCTCTCATTCACAACAGACTTCATACTTGCCCCTCTTTCCAAAACTCTTGCATTCACCTCCCTAACAACCCCATCCATAAACAAATTAAACAACCATGGAGACATAACACAATTCTGCCGCAAACCTACATTCACTGAGAACCAATCACTTTCCTCTCTTCCTACCCGTACACATGCCTTACATCCAAGATAAAAACTTTTCACTGCTTCTAACAACTTACCTCCCACACCATATATTCTTAATACCTTCCACAAAGCATCTTTATCAACTCTGTCATATGCCTTCTCCAGATCCATAAATGCTACATACAAATCCATTTGCTTTTCTAAGTATTTCTCACATACATTCTTGAAACTAAACTCCTGATCCACACATCCTCTACCATTTCTGAAACCACACTGCTCTTCCCCAATCTGATGCTCTGTACATGCCTTCACCCTCTCAATCAATACCCTCCCATATAATTTACCAGGAATACTCAACAAACTTATACCTCTGTAATTTGAGCACTCACTCTTATCCCCTTTGCCTTTGTACAATGGCACTATGCACGCATTCCGCCAATCCTCAGGCACCTCACCATGAGTCATACATACATTAAATAGCCTGACAACACGGATGTATATGAATACGAATAAAGTGCATATGAACGCGCACCTTCATAGAACATAGAACATAGAACAAACCTCCAACAGCCAGGATCGAACCCGGGACCCCTGTGCAAGAGGCAGGCATGCTATCTGCTAGGCTATGGGACTGTATAATAGGAAACAACTATTCGAAATACTAAGTACTCGAATACCCTTCGTCTCACAATGGTGAGCAACGGGGTCTATACTGGTTGTTTCCGAACACACGCACATAGCCAGCTGATAGCGTTTTACCTCCGCGTTGTACAGTTAGGTTCGGTAAAACGCTATCAGCTGGCCATGTGCGTCTGTTCGGAAACACCCGGTATAGACCCCGTTGCTCACCATTGTGAACCGAAGGGCATTCGAGTACTTAGTATTTCGAATACTTGTTTCCTATTATACAGTCCCATAGCCTAGCGGTTACATGCCTGCCTCTTGCAGAGGGGTCCCGGGTTCGATCCTGGCTGTTGGAGGTTTGTATGTTCTATGAAGGTGCGCGTTCATATGCACTTTATTCGTATATATATATATATATATATATATATATATATATATATATATATATATATATATATATATATATATATATAAGTATTTTTTTTTTTCTTTCTTTGTCGCTGTCTCAAGCGTTTGCAAGGTAGCGCAAGGAAACAGACGAAAGATATGCCCCAACCCAACCCCATACACATGTATATACATACGTCCACACACGCAAATATACTTACCTACCCAGCTTTCCATGGTTTACCCCAGACGTTTCACATGCCCTGATTCAATCCACTGACAGCACGTCAACCCCGGTATACCACATCGATCCAATTCACTCTATTCCTTGCCCTCCTTTCACCCTCCTGCTTGTTCAGGCCCCGATCACACAAAATCTTTTTCCCTCCATCTTTCCACCTCCAATTTGGTCTCCCACTTCTCCTCGTTCGCTCCACCTCCGACACATATATCCTCTTGGTCAATCTTTCCTCACCCATTCTCTCCATGTGCCAAAACCATTTCAAAACACCCTCTTCTGCTCTCTCAACCACGCTCTTTTTATTCCAACACATCTCTCTTACCCTTACGTTACTTACTCGATCAAACCACCTCACACCACACATTGTCCTTAAACATCTCATTTCCAGCACATCCATCCTCCTGCGCACAACTCTATCCATAGCCCACGCCTCGCAACCATACAACATTGTTGGAACCACTATTCCTTCAAACATACCCATTTTTGCTTTCCGAGATAATGTTCTCGACTTCCACACATTCTTCAAGGCTCCCAGGATTTTCGCCCCCTCCCCCACCCTATGATCCACCTCCGCTTCCATGGTTCCATCCGCTGCCAGATCCACTCCCAGATATCTAAAACACTTTACTTCCTCCAGTTTTGCTCCATTCAAACTTACCTCCCAATTGACTTGACCCTCAACCCTGCTGTACCTAATAACTTTGCTCTTATTCACATTTACTCTTAACTTTCTTCTTTCACACACTTTACCAAACTCAGTCACCAGCTTCTGCAGTTTCTCACATGAATCAGCCACCAGCGCTGTATCATCAGCGAAACCCAACTGACTCACTTCACAAGCTCTCTCATCCACAACAGACTTCATTCTTGCCCCTCTTTCCAAAACTCTTGTATTTACCTCCCTAACAACCCCATCCATAAACAAATTAAACAACCATGGAGACATCACACACCCCTGCCGCAAACCTACATTCACTGAGAACCAATCACTTTCCTCTCTTCCTACACGTACACATGCCTTACATCCTCGGTAAAAACTTTTCACTGCTTCTAACAACTTGCCTCCCACACCATATATTCTTAATACCTTCCACAGAGCATCTCTATCAACTCTATCATATGCCTTCTCCAGATCCATAAATGCTACATACAAATCCATTTGCTTTTCTAAGTATTTCTCACATACATTCTTCAAAGCAAACACCTGATCCACACATCCTCTACCACTTCTGAAACCAAACTGCTCTTCCCCAATCTGATGCTCTGTACATGCCTTCACCCTCTCAATCAATACCCTCCCAAATAATTTACCAGAAATACTCAACAAACTTTTACCTCTGTAATTTGAGCACTCACTCTTATCCCCTTTCCCTTTTTACAATGGCACTATGCATGCATTCCGCCAATCCTCAGGCACCTCATCATGAGTCATACATACATTAAATAACCTTACCAACCAATCAATAATACAGTCACCCCTTTTTTTAATAAATTCCACTGCAATACCATCCAAACCTGCTGCCTTGCCGGCTTTCATCTTCCGCAAAGCTTTCACTACCTTTTCTCTGTTTACCAAATCATTTTCCCTAACCCTCTCACTTTGCACACCACCTCGACCAAAACACCCTATATCTGCCACTCTATCATCAAACACATTCAACAAACCTTCAAAATACTCACTTTTCACATCACCACTACTTGTTATCACCTCCCCATTTGCACCCTTCACTGAAGTTCCCATTTGCTCCCTAGTCTTACACACTTTATTTACCTCCTTCCAGAACATCTTTTTATTCTCCCTAAAATTTAATGATACTCTCTCACCCCAACTCTCATTTCCCCTCTTTTTCACCTCTTGCACCTTTCTCTTCACCTCCTGTCTCTTTCTTTTATACATCTCCCATTCAATTGCTTTTTTTCCCTGCAAAAATCGTGCAAATGCCTCTCTCTTCTCTTTCACAAATAATCTTACTTCTTCATCCCACCACTCACTACCCTTTCTAATCAACCCACCTCCCACTCTTCTCATGCCACAAGCATCTTTTGCGCAATCCATCACTGATTCCCTAAATGCATCCCATTCCTCCCCCACTCCCCTTACTTCCATTATTCTCAACTTTTTCCATTCTATACTCAATTTCTCCTGGTACTTCCTCACACAAGACTCCTTCCCAAGCTCACTTACTCTCACCACTCTCTTCACCCCAACATTCACTCTTCTTTCTGAAAACCCATACAAATCTTCACCTTAGCCTCCACAAGATAATGATCAGACATCCCTCCAGTTGCACCTCTCAGCACATTAACATCCAAAAGTCTCTCTTTCGCGCCCCTGTCAATTAACACGTAATCCAATAACGCTCTCTGGCCATCTCTCTCACTTACATACGTATACTTATGTATATCTCGATTTTAATCCAGTTATTCCCAATCACCAGTCCTTTTTCAGCATATAAATCTACAAGCTCTTCACCATTTCCCTTTACAACACTGAACACCCCATATATACCAATTATTCCCTCAACTGCCACATTACTCACCTTTGCATTCAAATCACCCATCACTATAACCCGGTCTCGTGCATCAAAACCACTAACACACTCATTCAGCTGCTCCCAAAACACTTGCCTCTCATGATCTTTCTTCTCATGCCCAGGTGTATATGCACCAATAATCACCCATCTCTCTCCATGAACTTTCAGTTTTACCCATATTAATCGAGAATTTACTTTCTTACATTCTATCACATACTCCCACAATCCTGTTTCAGGAGTACTGCTACTCCTTCCCTTGCTCTTGTCCTCTCACTAACCCCTGACTTTACTCCCAAGACATTCCCAAACCACTCTTCCCCTTTACCCATATATATATATATATATATATATATATATATATATATATATATATATATATATATATATATATATATATATATATATATATATATATATATATTTTTTTTTTCTTTTTTTTACTATTCGCCATTTCCCGCGATAGCTAGGTAGCGTTAAGAACAGAGGACTGGGCCTTTGAGGGAATATCCTCACCTGGCCCTCTTCTCTGTTCCTTCTTTTCGAAAATTAAAAAAAAAACAAAAACGAGAGGGGAGGATTTCCAGCCCCCCGCTCCCTTCCCTTTTAGTCGCCTTCTACGACACGCAGGGAATACGTGGGAAGTATTCTTTCTCCCCTATCCCCAGGGATATATATATATATATATATATATATATATATATATATATATATATATATATATATATATATATATATATATATATATATATATATATATATATATATATATATATATATATATATATATATTCTTCTTTTCTTTTAAACTATTCGCCATTTCCCGCGGTAGCGAGGTAGCATTAAGAACAGAGGACTGGGCCTTTGAGGGAATACCCTCACCTGGCCCAATTCTCTGTTCCTTCTTTTGGAAAATTAAAAAAAAAAAAACGAGAGGGGAGGATTTCCAGCCCCCCGCTCCCTCCCCTTTTAGTCGCCTTCTACGACACGCAGGGAATACGTGGGAAGTATTCTTAATCCCCTATCCCCAGGGATAATATATATGTATATATATATATATATATATATATATATATATATATATATATATATATATATATATATATATATATATATATATATATATATATATATATATATATTTGGTACATATATATGATTTGGTAAACAGAGAAGAGGTAGTGAAAGCTTTGCGGAAGATGAAAGCTGGCAAGGCAGCAGGTTTGTATGGTATTGCAGTGGAATTTATTAAAAAAGGGGGTGACTGTATTGTTGACTGGTTGGTAAGGTTATTTAATGTATGTATGACTCATGGTGAGGTGCCTGAGGATTGGCGGAATGCGTGCATAGTGCCATTGTACAAAGGCAAAGGGGATAAGAGTGAGTGCTCAAATTACAGAGGTATAAGTTTGTTGAGTATTCCTGGTAAATTATATGGGAGGGTATTGATTGAGAGGGTGAAGGCATGTACAGAGCATCAGATTGGGGAAGAGCAGTTTGGTTTCAGAAGTGGTAGAGGATGTGTGGATCAGGTGTTTGCTTTGAAGAATGTATGTGAGAAATACTTAGAAAGGCAAATGGATTTGTATGTAGCATTTATGGATCTGGAGAAGGCATATGATAGAGTTGATAGAGATGCTCTGTGGAAGGTATTAAGAATATATGGTGTGGGAGGAAAGATGTTACAAGCAGTGAAAAGTTTTTATCGAGGATGTAAGGCATGTGTACGTGTAGGAAGAGAGGAAAGTGATTGGTTCTCAGGGAATGTAGGTTTGCGGCAGGGGTGTGTGATGTCTCCATGGTTGTTTAATTTGTTTATGGATGGGGTTGTTAGGGAGATAAATGCAAGAGTTTTGGAAAGAGGGGCAAGTATGAAGTCTGTTGGGGATGAGAGAGCTTGGGAAGTGAGTCAGTTGTTGTTCGCTGATGATACAGCGCTGGTGGCTGATTCATGTGAGAAACTGCAGAAGCTGGTGACTGAGTTTGGTAAAGTGTGTGGAAGAAGAAAGTTAAGAGTAAATGTGAATAAGAGCAAGGTTATTAGGTACAGTAGGGTTGAGGGTCAAGTCAATTGGGAGGTGAGTTTGAATGGAGAAAAACTGGAGGAAGTGAAGTGTTTTAGATATCTGGGAGTGAATCTGGCAGCGGATGGAACCATGGAAGCGGAAGTGGATCATAGGGTGGGGGAGGGGGCGAAAATTCTGGGGGCCTTGAAGAATGTGTGGAAGTCGAGAACATTATCTCGGAAAGCAAAAATGGGTATGTTTGAAGGAATAGTGGTTCCAACAATGTTGTATGGTTGCGAGGCGTGGGCTATGGATAGAGTTGTGCGCAGGAGGATGGATGTGCTGGAAATGAGATGTTTGAGGACAATGTGTGGTGTGAGGTGGTTTGATCGAGTGAGTAACGTAAGGGTAAGAGAGATGTGTGGAAATAAAAAGAGCGTGGTTGAGAGAGCAGAAGAGGGTGTTTTGAAGTGGTTTGTGCACATGGAGAGGATGAGTGAGGAAAGATTGACCAAGAGGATATATGTGTCGGAGGTGGAGGGAGCAAGGAGAAGAGGGAGACCAAATTGGAGGTGGAAAGATGGAGTGAAAAAGATTTTGTGTGATCGGGGCCTGAACATGCAGGAGGGTGAAAGGAGGGCAAGGAATAGAGTGAATTGGAGAGATGTGGTATACCGGGGTTGACGTGCTGTCAGTGGATTGAATCAAGGCATGTGAAGCGTCTGGGGTAAACCATGGAAAGCTGTGTAGGTATGTATATTTGCGTGTGTGGACGTATGTATATACATGTATATGGGGGGGGGGTTGGGCCATTTCTTTCGTCTGTTTCCTTGCGCTACCTTGCAAACGCGGGAGACAGCGACAAAGTATAAAAAAAAAATATATATATATATATATATATATATATATATATATATATATATATATATATATATATATATATATATATATATATATATATATATATATATACATATATATATATATATATATATATATATATATATATATATATATATATATATATATATATATATATATATATATATATATATATGTATTTATTCATTTATCATTTATTTTTTTCCTCTGTCGCTGTCTCCCGCGTTAGCGAGGTAGCGCAAGGAAACAGACGAAAGAATGGCCCAACACACCCACATACAAATGTATATACATAGACATCCACACACGCAAATATACGTACCTATACATCTCAATGTACACATATATATACACACACAGACATATATATATATATACACATGTACATAATTCATACTGTCTGCCTTTATTTATTCCTATCGCCACCCCGCCCCACAAGGAATAACAGCCCCCTCCCCCCTCATGTGTGCAAGGTAGCGCTAGGAAAAGACAACATATGCCCCATTCGTTCACACTCAGTCTCTAGCTGTCATATAATAATGCACCGAAACCACAGCTCCCTTTCCACATCCAGGCCCCACAGAACTTTCCATGGTTTACCCCATTCGCTTCACTTGCCCTGGTTCAATCCATTGACAGCACGTCGACCCCGGTATGCAATATCGTTCCAATTCACTCTATTCCTTGCACGCCTTTCACCCTCCTGCATGTTCAGGCCTCGATCACTCAAAATCTTTTTCACTCTATCCTTCCACCTCCAATATGGTCTCCCACTTCTCCTCGTTCCCTCCACCTCTGACATATATATACTCTTGGTCAATCTTTCCTCACTCATTCTCTCCATATGGCCATACCATTTCAAAACACCTACTTCTGCTCTCTCAACCACACTCTTTTTATTACCACGCATCTCCCTTACCCTTTCATTACTTACTCGATCAAACCACCTTACACCATTTTTGCTTTCCGAGTTAACGTTCTCGCCTTTCACACATTTTTCAACCCTCCCAGAACTTTCGCCCCCTTCCCCACCTTATGACTCACTTCCACTTCCCAGGTTCCATCCGCTGCCAGATCCACTCCCAGATATCTAAAACACTTCACTTCCTCAAGCTTATCTCCGTTTAAACTTACCTCCCAGTTGACTTGTCCCTCAACCCTACTGTACCTAATAACCTTGCTCTTATTTATATTTACCCTCAGCTTTCTTCTTTCACGTACTTTACCAAACTCAGTCACTAGCTTCCGTAGTTTCTCACCCGAATGAGCCACAAGCGCTGTATCATCAGCGAACAACAATTGACTCACTCCCTTACCCTTTCATTACTTACTCGATCAAATCACCTTACACCATTTTTGCTTTCCGAGATAACGTTCTCGCCTTTCACACATTTTTCAACCCTCCCACAACTTTCGCCCCCTTCCCCACCTTATGACTCACTTCCACTTCCCAGGTTCCATCCGCTGCCAGATCCACTCCCAGATATCTAAAACACTTCACCTCCTCAAGCTTATCTCCATTCAAACTTACCTCCCAGTTGACTTGTCCCTCAACCCTGCTGTACCTAATAACCTTGCTCTTATTTACATTTACCCTCAGCTTTCTTCTTTCACGCACTTTACCAAACTCAGTCACTAGCTTCCATAGTTTCTCACCGGAATGAGCCACAAGCGCTGTATCATCAGCGAACAACAATTGACTCACTTCCTAAGCTCTCTCATCCACAACAGACTGCATACTTTCCCCTCTTTCCAAAACTCTTGCATTCACTTCCCTAACAACCCCATCCATAAACAAATTAAACAACCATGTAGACATCACGCGCCCCTGTCGCAAATCGAC
Organism: Panulirus ornatus; assembly: GCF_036320965.1. Taxonomy (NCBI): domain Eukaryota; kingdom Metazoa; phylum Arthropoda; class Malacostraca; order Decapoda; family Palinuridae; genus Panulirus; species Panulirus ornatus. Next base: position 37,578,068 of record NC_092225.1, read on the forward strand.
ATTCACTGACAACCAATCACTTTCCTTTCTTCCTACTCGTACACATGCCTTAAATCCTCGATAAAAACTTTTCACTGCTTCTAACAACTTGCCTCCCACACCATATATTTTTCATACTTTCCACAGAGCCTATCTCTCAATTCTATCATATGCTTTCTCCAGATCCATAAATGCTATATACCAATCCATTTGCTTTTCTAAGTATTTTGCACATACATTTTTTTCAAAGCAAACTACTGATCCACACATCCTCTACCACTTCTGAAACCACACTGCTCCCCAATCTGCCGTACATGCCGTACATGCCTTCACCCTCTCAATCAATACCCTCCCATATAATTTCCAAGGAGTACTCAACAAACTTATACCCCTGTAATCTGAGCACTCACTTTTATCCCCATTGCCTTTGTACAATGGCACTATGCAAGCATTCCGCCAATCCTCAGGCACCTCACCATGAATCATACGTACATTGAATAACCTTACCAACCAGTCAGCAACACAGTCACCACCTTTTATTAATGAATTCCACATCAATACCATCCAAACCAGCTGCCTTACCTTCTTTCATCTTCCACAAAGCTTTTACTACCTCTTCTCTGTTTACCAAATCATTCTCCTTAACCCTCTCCCTTTGCACACCACCTCGACCAAAACACCCTATATCTGCCACTCTATCATCAAATTCATTCAACAAACATTAAAAATACTCACTCCATCTTCTTTTCCCATCACCACTACTTGTTATCATCTCCCCATTAGCACCCTTCACTGAAGTTCCCATTTGTTCCCTTGTCTTACGCTCTTAATTTACCTCCTTCCAAAACATCTTTTTTTTCTACCTTAAATTGAATGATACTCTCTCACCCTAACTCTCATTTCCCCTCTTTTTCACCTCTTGCAACTTTCTCTTGACCTCCAGCCTCTTTCTTTTATACATATGACAGTCATTTGCATTATTTCCGTGCAAAAATCGTCCAAATGCCTCTCTCTTCTCTTTCACTAATAATCTACCCTTTCTAATCTGCCCAACTCCCACGATTTTCATGTCACAAGCATTTTTTGCGGAAGCCATCACTGCTTCCCTAAATACATGCCATTCCTCCCCCACTCCCCTTACGTCCTTTGTTCTCATCTTTTTCCACTTTGTATATATATATATATATATATATATATATATATATATATATATTATATATATATATATATATATATATATATATATATATATATATATATATATATATATATATATATATATATATATATATATATTAGTAAAGCTATAAGAAAGAAAAAAATATTTCACAATTGAAAATCCCATTGACTTTACTTCTTAACATAGAAACAAGAAACTATAGGATTTCTAAAAAAAAAAAAAATGAAGATATATATCATAATTTCGTAGCTCCGATCTATGGCTTCAGGGTACTATGAAGAAAAAGCCGAAGCTCAGATCTCTGGTTTCAGAATACTATCAAAAGTACTGAGGGTCAAATCCATGGCTTCAGGGTACTGCAAAAAATACGGAAGTTCAAATATATGACTTCAGGGTACTGTAAGAAAGGAATGAAGTTCAGATCGTGGTCTCCATAGAAAATGTCGTAGCTCAGATCTCAATAACTAAAGGTACTGTGAAAAATAAAGAAGCTCATAATTTCAGGGCACTACAGCACATTGCGGAAGGTCATGTACATGATCTCACGGTACTATACCGAAGCTAAGACTTGTGGCTGCAAGTTACTATGAAATCCTTACTCATATCATGATCATGAAAATTTCATGATGATAATCACATAGATCAGTAATTAGTACAAGCATAACCTATTTAAAAACATGACATCTGACCTAACCTTTGTTACACGTCACTGAAACACGTTTCATTATGACTTAAGAGAAAACATTACAGGTGCTTCTCAGAGTTACCTTACTGTCAGTTGAGGCGGGATTAGTAGTGTGTGAGGAGCAGCAGAGGAGTGAGACCCAGCGAGGTCGCACTATGGTATTTATCAGTGACCAGCAGACACCGTTGCCAACTTCCGCTGATGTTTTACTGGTGAATCCAGGAAGACTAAAGATATAATGGAAGTACTCAGTTGAATATTACATCCAGTAATCCTTATATCAAATCTGATTTCCTTAAAACCACAATGACTGGGCCATTTACAGGTCAAATTTCACTTACCTTAAGAAGTCTGGCATCATGGATGTATCTTATTGCTTCACGCGTAATGTATTTCCTTAAACGTCGTTTTCATTTTACTAGTATTTTCAGTGATTAGCATAGATTTAGGATTCCATGAAATTACATATACTTCAGCAGACAGATAAAACATGCTCATGTAATTTTGTTGCGGCTGAGAAATTATTGGTGCTAATCATAACAAAATGTTTGAAGAAATAGCAACTGTAATCCAGGAAACATCAGTGGTCAGCCATAGTTAACATGGGAAGCGCATATCTATTTTCTCCTTTTAATCGTCCATTTCAATATGATAAATTTTAATGTAAACCTCAAATTATAGCTACATTTTTACTTTGCATTGTAATATATTGAAGTTATAAGGGCCTTTTTGTGTCCAAATCAAACACACACACACACACACACACACACACACAGACAGACAGACAGACAGACAGACACACACACACACACACACACACACACGACTCCTCCAACCCTCGATGTGGTAGGACGTGTGTCTTGGGCCGGCCTACATGTCAACAAGTTGACCTGAACTCTCCCCGCACTTCCCCAGCTTGATACATCGCCTGACTACACTTACCGTCGTCACACAAGGTCTACCTTCAGTGAGAGATATTACATACCTTCACCAGTGAACTACTGAGACCCTCCAGAGGTCTGTTTCCCGCGGGGGCTGTGGTCGCCTCAGTGTAAACATGACACGAACATATTCTGAGGTGCTCCGAGTTGTGCCCCAGCTGACCACAGCAACCATTACAGTTGTGACCCAGCTGACCAGAGCGACGAATACAGCTGTGACCCAGCTGACCATAGTGACCATTACAATTGTGACCCAGCTGACCACAGCGACCATTACAGTTGTGACCCGGCTGACCATAGCGACCATTACAGTTGTGACCCAGCTGACCAGAGCGACGAATACAGCTGTGACCCAGCTGACCACAGTGATCATTACAATTGTGACCCAGCTGACCACAGCGACCATTACAGTTGTGACCCGGCTGACCATAGCGACCATTACAGTTGTGACCCAGCTGACCACAGCAACCATTACAGACGTGACGCAGAGAACCACAGCGACCATTACAGTTGTGACACAGCTGACCAGAGGGACTATTACAGTTGTGACCCACACGACAACAGCTACCGTTACAGTTGTGACCCAGTTGACCACAGCAACCGTTACAGTTGTGACCCAGCTGACAACAGAGACCATTACAGTTGTGACCCAGTTGACCACGGCGACATTTACAGTTATAACCCAGCTGACCACACTGACCGTTACAATTGTGACTCAGCAGACCACAGCGACCACTACAGTTGTAATCCAGTTGACCACAGCGACCATTAGAGTTCTAACCCAACTGACCACAGCGACCATTACAGTTCTGACCCAACTGATCACAGCAACCATCACAGTTGTGACCCATCTGACCATAGCAACCATTACAATTGTGACCCAGCAAACCAAAGCGACCATTACAGTTGTAACCCAGCTGACCCAAGCGACCATTACAGTTGTGACCCATCTGACCATAGCAACCATTACAATTGTGACCCAGCAAACCAAAGCGATCATTACAGTTGTAACCCAGCTGACCCAAGCGACCATTACAGTTGCGACCCAGCTGACCATAGCGACCATTTCAGTTGTGACCCAGCTGACCACACCGTCCATTACAGTTCTGATCCAGCTGACCACAGCGATCATTACAGCTGTGATCCAGCAGACAACAGCGACCATCACAGTTGTGACTCAGCTGATCAAAGCAATCATTACAGTTGTGACCCAGCTGACCAGAGGGACCATTACAGTTGTGAACCGCACGACAACAGCTACCGTTACAGATGTGACCCAGTTGACCACAGTAACCATTACAGTTGTGACCCAGCTGACAACAGAGACCATTACAGTTGTGACCCAGTTGACCACGGCGACATTTACAGTTATAACCCAGCTGACCACACTGACCGTTACAATTGTGACCCAGCAGACCACAGCGACCACTACAGTTGTGATCCAGTTGACCACAGCGACCATTAGAGTTCTAACCCAACTGACCACAGCGACCATTACAGTTCTGACCCAACTGACCACAACAACCATTACAGTTGTGACTCATCTGACCATAGCAACCATTACAATTGTGACCCAGCAAACCAAAGCGACCATTAAAGTTGTAACCCAGCTGACCCAAGCGACCATTACAGTTGCGACCCAGCTGACCATAGCGACCATTTCAGTTGTGACCCAGCTGACCACACCGTCCAATACAGTTCTGACCCAGCTGACCACAGCGATCATTACAGCTGTGACCCATCAGACAACAGTGACCATCACAGTTGTGACCCAGCTGACCAAAGCAATCATTACAGTTGTGACCCAGCTGACCACAGCGACCATTACAGTTGTGACCCAGCTGACCACAGTGACCATTACAGTTGTGACCCAGCTGACCACAGCGATCATTACAATTGTGACCAAGCTGACCACAGCGAACATTAAAGGTGTGACCCAGCTGACCACAGCAACAATTACAATTGTGACCCAGATTACCACAGCGACTATTACAGTTGTGACCAGCAGGCTAAAGTGATCATTATAGTTATGACCCAGCACGCCACAGCGACCATTACAGTTGTGATCCAGCAGATCACAGCGACCATTTCAGCCGTGGCCCAGCTGACTACACTGACCATTACAGCTGTGACCAACCTGACCACAGCGACCATTGCAGCTGTGATCCAGCAGACAACAGCGATCATTACATTTGTGAGCCAGATGACCACAACGATCATTAGAGCTATGACCCAACAGACAAAGGCGACCATCACAGTTGTGACCCAGCTGATAACATCAATCATTACAGTTGTGACCCACCTGACCACAGCTACCAGTACAGTTGTGACCCAGCTGACCAAAGCGACCATTACACTTGTGACCCAGCTGACCATATCAATCATTACAGTTGTGACCCATGTAACCACAGCGACCATTACAGTTGTGATCCTGCAGATCACAGTGACCATTACATTTCTGGCCCAGCTGACCACACCAACCATTACAGCTGTGACCATCCCGACCACAGCGACCATTACAGCTGTGACCCAGCACACCACAGCTGCCATTACAGTTGTGACCCAGCTGACCAAAGCGACCATTAGTATTGTGATCCAGCTGACCACAGCAACCATTACAGATGTGACCCACCTCACCATAACAACCATTATAGTTGTGACCCAGCAGACCACAGTGGTCATTACAGTTGTAACCCAGCTGACTACGGCGATCATTACAGTTGTGACTCAGCTGTCCAGAGCAACCATTACAGATTTGACCCAGCTGACCACAGCGACCATTACAGCTGTGACCCAGCTTACCCCATCGACCATTATAGTTGTGACCCAGCTTACCTCATCGACCATTATAGTTGTGCCACAGCTGACTTCAGCGACCATTACAAATGTGATCCAGCTGACCAGAGCGACCCTTACTGTTGTGTCCCAGCTGACTACAGTAACCAATCATTACAGTTGTGACCCAGATGAATATAGTAACCATTACAGTTGTGACTCAGCTGATCACAGGGACCATAGCAGTTGTGACCCAGCGGACCAAATTGACCATTACAATTGTGACCCAGCTGACCATAGAGACCATTACAATTGTGACCAGCTAACCACAACGACCATTATAGTTATGACTCAGATGACCACAGCGACCATTGCAGTTGTGACCCATATGACCACAGTGACCATTACATTTGTGTCCCAGCTGACCACAGCAAAATTTACATTTGTGACCAAGTTGACGACAACGACCATTATAATTGTGACCTAGCTGACCAGAGAGACCATTACAGTTGTGACCCAGTTGACGACAGCGACATTTACAGTTGTGGCCTAAATGAACACAGTGACCATTACAGTTGTGACCCAGCAGACCAAAGCAACCATTACAGTTGTGACCCAGCTGACCACAGCGCCATTACAAGTCTGAACCAGCTGACCACAGCGACCATTGCAGCTTTGACCTAGCAGACCACAGCGACCATTACAATTGTGACCCAGCTGACCATGGCGACCATTACAGTTGTGACTCAGCTTTTCAGAGCGACCATTACAGAGGTGACCCAGCTGACCATAACAACCATTATAGTTGTGACCCAGCTTACCACAGCGACCATTACTGTTTTGCCCCAGCTGACCAGAGCGAACATCACAGTTCTGACAGAGCTGACCACAGCGACCATTACAGTTCTGACTCATCTGAACACAACGACCATTACAGTTTTGACCCATCTGACCACAGCGACCATTACAGCTGTGACACTGCACACCAAAGCGACCATTACAGACGTGACCCAACTGACCCAAGCGACCATTATAGTTGTGACCCAGGGGACCATAGCGACCATTTCAGTTGTGACCCAGCTGACCACACCGTCCATTAGAGTTGTTACCCAGCTGAATACAGCAACCATTACTGCTGTGATCCAGCAGACCACAGCGACCATTACGGTTGTGACCCAGCTGAACACAGCGATCATTACAGTTGTGACTCAGCTGTCCAGAGCGACCATTACATATGTGACCCAGATGAAAACCCGCGACCATTACAGTTATGACCCAGTTTACCCCATCGACCATTACAGTTATGCCCCAGCTGGCCAGAGCGACCATTACAGTTATGACCCTAGCTGACGAGAGCGACCCTTACTGTTGCGTCCCAGCTGACCACAGCAACCGTTATAGTTGCGACCCAACTGAATATAGCAAACATTACAGTTGTGACCCAGCAGACAACAGTCGCCATTACAGTTGTAACCCAGCTGACCAGGGCGATCATTACAGTTGTGACTCAGCTGTCCAGAGCAACCATTACATAACTGACCCAGCTGACCACAGCGACCATTGCAGTTGTGACCCAGCTTACACCATCGACCATTATAGTTGTGCCCCAGCTGACTTCAGCAACCATTAAAAATGTGACCCAGCTGACCAGAGCGACCCTTACTGTTGTGTCCCAGCTGACTACAGTAACCAATCATTACAGTTGTGACCCAGATGAATATACTAACCATTACAGTTGTGACTCAGCTGATCACAGGGACCATAGCAGTTGTGACCCAGCTGACCAAATTGACCATTACAATTGTGACCCAGCTGACCATAGAGACCATTACAATTGTGACCAGCAAACCACAACGACCATTATAGTTATGACTCAGATGACCTCAGCGACCATTACAGTTGTGACCCAGATGACCACAGCGACCATTACATTTGTGACCCAGCTGACCACAGCAAAATTTACATTTGTGACCTAGTTGAAGACAGCGACCATTACAATTGTGACCTAGCTGACCAGAGAGACCATTACAGTTGTGGCCCAGTTGACGACAGCGACATTTACAGTTGTGGCCTAAATGAACACAGTGACCATTACAGTTGTGACCCAGCAGACCACAGCAACCATTACAGTTGTGACCCAGCTGACCACAGCGCCATTACAAGTCTGAACCAGCTGACCACAGCGACCATTGCAGCTTTGACCCAGCAGACCACAGCGACCATTACAATTGTGACCCAGCTGACCATGGCGACCATTACAGTTGTGACTCAGCTTTTCAGAGCGAACATTACAGAGGTGACCCAGCTGACCATAACAACCATTATAGTTGTGACCCAGCTTACCACAGCGACCATTACTGTTTTGCCCCAGCTGACCAGAGCGACCATTACAGTACTGACAGAGCTGACCACAGCGACCATTACAGTTCTGACCCATCTGAACACAACGACCATTACAGTTTTGACCCATATGACCACAGCGACCATTACAGCTGTGACACTGCAGACCAAAGCCACCATTACAGACGTGACCCAACTGACCCAAGCGACCATTATAGTTGTGACCCAGCGGACCATAGCGACCATTTCAGTTGTGACCCAGCTGACCACATCGTCCATTAGAGTTGTTACCCAGCTGAATACAGCGAACATTACAGTTGTGACCCAGCTGACTAGAGCGACCATTACAGTTGTGACCCAGCTGAACACAGCAATCATTACACTTCTGACTCAGCTGTCCAGAGTGACCATTACAGATATGATCCATATGAAAACCCGCGACCATTACAGTTGTGACCCAGTTTACCCCATCGACCATTACATTTATGCCCCAGCTAACCAGAGCGACCATTACAGTTGTGACCCAGCTGACCATAGAGACCATTACAATTGTGACCAGCTAACCACAACGACCATTATAGTTATGACTCATATAACCACAGCGACCATTACAGTTGTGGCCCAGATGACCACAGCGACCATTACATTTTTGACCCAGCTGACCACAGCAAAATTTACATTTGTGACCTAGTTGACAACAACGACCCAATTGTGACCTAGGTGACCACAGAGACCATTACAGTTGTGACCCAGTTGACGACAGCGAGATTTACAGTTGTGGCCTAAATGAACACAGTGACCATTACAATTGTGACCCAGCAGACCAAAGCAACAATTACAGTTATGACCCAGCTGACCACCGCGCCATTACAAGTCTGAACCAGCTGACCACAGTGACCATTACAATTGTGACCCAGATGACCATGGCGAGCATTACAGTTGTGACTCAGCTTTTCAGAGCGACCATTACAGAGGTGACCCAACTGACCATAACAACCATTATAGTTGTGACCCAGCTTACCACAACGACCATTACCGTTTTGCTCCGGCTGACCAGAGAGACCATTACAGTTCTGACAGAGCTGACCACAGCGACCATTACAGTTCTGACCCATCTGAACACAACGACCATTACAGTTTTGACCCATATGACCACAGCGACCATTACAGCTGTGACACTGCACACCAAAGCGACCATTACAGACGTGACCCAACTGACCCAAGCGACCATTATCGATGTGATCCAGCAGACCACAGGGACCATTTCAGTTGTGACCCAACTGACGACACCGTCCATTAGAGTTGTTACCCAGCTGAATACAGCAACCATTACTGCTGTGATCCAGCAGACCACAGCGACCATTACGGTTGTGACCCAGCTGAACACAGCGATCATTACAGTTGTGACTCAGCTGTCCAGAGCGACCATTACAGATGTGAACCAGATGAAAACCCCGACCATTGCAATTGTGACCCAGTTTACCCCATCGACCATTACATATATGCCCCAGCTGACCAGAGCGACCATTACAGTTGTGACCCAGCTGACGAGAGCGACCCTTACTGTTGTGTCCCAGCTGACCACAGCAACCATTATAGTTTCGACCCAACTGAATATAGCAACCATTACAGTTGTGACCTAGCTGACCACAGGGAATATTACAGTTGTGACCCAGCTGACCACATCGACCATTAATGTTGTGACCAAGCTGACCTTAGAGACCATTACATTTGTGACCCAGTTAACCAGAGTGACCGTTAAAGCTATGACCCAAATGACCACAGCGAACATTACAGTTGTGACCGAGCTGACCACAGCAAAATTTACAGTTGTGACCCAGTTGACCATGACGACTATTACAGTTGTATCCCACCTGACGACAGAGACCATTACAGCTGTGACCAAGCAAACGACAGCGACCATTACAGTTGTGACCCACCTGACCATCGCGACCAATAGAGTTGTGACCCAGCAGACCACAACGACCATTACAGTTGTGACCTAGCTGACGACAGCGACCATTACAAGTCTGAACCACCTGACCACAGCGACCATTTCATCTTTGACCCAGCAGACCAAAGTGACCATTACAGTTTTGACCCAGCTGACCATGGCGACCATTACAGTTGTGACTCAGCTGTCCAGAGCGACCATTACAGAGGTGACCCAGCTGACCAGAGCGACCATTATAGTTGTGACCCAGCTTACCACAGCGACCATTACTGTTTTGCCCCAGCTGACCAGAGTGCCCATTACAGTTCTGACAGGACTGACCACAGCGACCATTACAGTTCTGACCCATCTGAACACAGCAACCATTACAGTTCTAACCCATCTGAACACAGCGACCATTACAGTTCTGACACATCTGAACACAGCGACCTATTACAGCTGTGACCTTGCACACGACAGCGACCATTACAGTTGTGACCAAGCTGACCATAGCGACCATTGCAGTTGTGACCCAGCAGACCCAAGCGACCATTACAGTTGTGACTCAGCTGACCCAAGCGACCATTATAGTTGTGACCCAGCAGACCACAGAGACTGTTTCAGTTGTGACCCAGCCGACCACACCGTCTATTACAGTTTTGACCTAGCTGACCACAACACCCATTACTGCTGTGGTCCAGCAGACCACAGCGACCATTAGAGTTGTAACCCAGCTGAACATAGCGATCATTACAGTTGTGACCCAGCTGACCAGAGCGACCATTACAGTTGTGACCCATCTGACCACAGCAACCATTACAGTTATGAACCAGGTGACCACAGCAACCATTGCAGTTGTGACCCAGGTGACCTCAGCGACCATTCCAGTTGTGGCCCAGCTGACCCAAGCGACGATTACGGTTGTGACCAAGCTGACCACAGCGAACATTAAAGTTTTGACCAAGCTGACCACAGCGAACATTAAAGTTTGACCCAGCTGACCACAGCAACAATTACAATTGTGACACAGCTTCCCAAAGAGACAAGTGCAGTTGTGACCACCTGACCAAAGTGGCCATTACAGTTATGACCCAGCAGACCATAGCGACCATTACAGTTGTGATACATCAGACTACAGCGACCATCACCTTTGCGGCCTAGCTGACCACACCGACCATTACAGCTGTGACTTGCCTGACCACAGAAACCATTACAGTTGTGACCCAGGTGACCACAGCGACCATTACAGTTGTGACCCAGCTGACCAGAGCGACCATTACGGTTGTGACCAAGCTGACCAAAGCGAACATTAAACACAGCGACCATTACAGTTGTGACCAAGCTTACTCCATCGACCATTACAGTTGTATCCCAGCTGACCAGAACGACCATTACAGTTTTGACTCAGCTTTCCAAAGCGACCATTACAGAAGTGACCCAGCTGACCATAAAAACCATTATAATTGTGACCCAGCTTACCACAACGACCATTACTGTTTTGTCCCAGCTGACCAGAGAGACCATTACAGTTCTGACAGAGCTGACCACAGTGATCATTACAGTTTCTGACCCATCCATCGACCATTACAGTTATGCCCCAGCTGACCAGAGCGACCATTCAGTTGTGACCAGCTGACCAAGCGACCATTACATTGTGACCAGCTGACCACAGCGACCATTATAGTTGTGACCAGTGACCACAGCGACCATTACGTTGTGCCCAGCTACAGACCAAGTGGACCACTTACAAGTTTTGTGACCCAGCTGACCACAGCACCATTACATTTGTGACCAGCTGACAACAGCGACCATTACAAGTTGTGAACTAGGTGACACAAGGACCATTACAGTTATGACCCAGTGACACAGCGACCATTACAGTTGTGACCCATGAACACAGCGACCATTACATTGTGACCCAGCTGACCACAGCAACAATTACAGTTGTGACCCAGCTGACCACAGAGACCATTAGTTGTGACCAAGCTGACCAATAGCGAACATTAAACACAGCGACCATTACAGTTGTGACAAGCTTACTCCATCGACCATTACAGTTGTATCCCAGTAATGTGACCCAGCTTACCACAACGACCATTACTGTTTTGCCCCAGCTGACCAGAGAGACCATTACAGTTCTAACAGAGCTGACCACAGTGATCATTACAGTTCTGACCCAGCTGAACAATTCGACCATTAGAGCTGTGACCCTGCAGACGATAGCGACCATTACAGTTGTGACCCATCTGACCGTAGCGACCACTGCAGTTGTGACCCTGCAGACCAAAGCGACCATTACAGTTGTGACCCAGCTGACCAGAGAGACCATTACAGTTCTGACAGAGCTGACCACAGTGATCATTACAGTTCTGACCCAGCTGAACAATTCGACCATTAGAGCTGTGACCCTGCAGACGATAGCGACCATTACAGTTGTGACCTATCTGACCGTAGCGACCATTGCAGTTGTGACTCTGCAGACCAAAGCGACCATTACAGTTGTGACCCAGCTGACCCAAGCGACCATTATAGTTGTGACCCAGTATACCACAGCGACCATTTCAGTTGTGACTACACCGTCCATTAGAGTTGTGACCCAGCTGACCACAGCAACCGTAACTGCTGTGATCCAGCAGACCACAACGACCAATACAGTTGTGATCCAGCTGAACACAGCGATCATTACTGTTGTGACCCAGCTGACTACAGCGAACATTACAGTTGTGACCCAGCTGACTAGAGCGACCATTACGGTTGTGACCAAGCTGACAGAGCAAATATTAAAAATGTGTCCCGGCTGACCACAGCAACAATTACAATTGTGTCCCAGCTTCCCAAAGCGACAATTACAGTTGTGACCAGCTGACCAAAGTGACTATTACAGGTTATAACCAAGCAAACCACAGCGACCATTACAGGTGTGATCCAGCAAATTACTGCGACCATTACATTTGTGGCCCTGCTGACCACACCGACCATTACAGCTGTTGCCCTCGTGACCAGAGCGACCATTACAGCTGTGGCACAGCAGAACATAACAACCACTACAGGTGTGTCCCAGCTGACCATAACGACCATTACAGTTGTGACCCAGTAGACTACAGCTACCATTACAATTGTAACCCAGATGATCACGGCGACCATGACCATTACAGTTGTGACTCAACTGTACAGAGCGACCATTACAGATGTGACCAAGATGAACACAGCGACCATTACAGGTGTGGCCCAGCTTACCCCATCTACCAATACAGTCGTGCCCCAGCTGACCAGAGCGACCATTACAGTTGTGACCCAGCTAACGAAAGCGACCCTTACTGTTGTGTCCCAGCTGACCACAGCAACTATTACAATTGTGACCAAGCTGACCTTACAGACCATTACAGTTGTGACCCAGCTAACCAGAGCGACCATTACAGCTATGACCAAAATGACCACAGCGACCATTACAGTTGTGACCAGCTGACCACAGCGAAATTTACTGTTATGACCCAGCTGACCACAACGACCATTACAGTTGTATCCCAGCTGACCACAGAGACCATTACAGCTGTGACCAAGCAGACGACAGCGACCATTACAGTTGTGACCCACCTGACCATAGCGACCAATAGAGTTGTGACTCAGCAGACGACAGCGAACATTACAGTTGTGACCCATCTGACCCAAGCGACCATTATAGTTGTGACCCAGCAGACCACAGAGACCATCTCAGTCGTGAACCAGCTGACCAACCGTCCATTACAGTTGTGACCAGCTGACCATAGCGACCATTACTGCTGTGACCAAGCAGACTACAGCGACCATTACAGTTGAGACCCAGTTGAACACAGCGATCATTACATTTGTGACCCAGCTGACCAGAGCGACCATGACAGTGGTGACCCAGCCGACCACAGCGACCATTACAGTTCTGACTCAGATGACCACAGCGACCATTTCAGTTGTGACCCAGATGACCACAGCGACGATTACAGTTGTGACCAAGCTGACCACAGGACCAATTACAATTGTGACTCAACTTCAAAAAAGCGACAATTACAGTTATGACCCGCTGACCAAAGTGACCATTACAGTTATGACCCAGCAGACCATAGCGATCATTACAGTTGTGAACCAGCAGACTAGAGCGACCATTACATTTGTGGCCCAGCTGACCACACCGACCATTATAGCTGTGACTCACCTGACTACAGCCACCATTACAGCTGTGGCCCAGCAGAACATAACAACCACTACAGTTGTGTCCCAGCTGACCACAGAGACCATTACAGTTGTGAGCTGGCAGACTACAGCGACTATTACAACTGTAACCCAGCTGACCACGGCGACCATTACAGCTGTGACAGCTGACCAGAGCGACAATTACAGATGTGACCCAGATGAACACAGTGACCATTACAGTTGTGACCCAGCTTATCCCATCGACCATTACAGTTGTACCCCAGCTGACCAGAGCGACCATCAGAGTTGGGACCCAGCTGATCAGAGCGACCCTTACTGTAGTGTCCCAGCTGACCAGAGCGACCATCAGAGTTGGGACCCAGCTGATCAGAGCGACCCTTACTGTAGTGTCCCAGCTGACCACAGTAACCAGTATAGTTGAGACCCAGCAGAATATACCAACCGTTACACTTGTGACCCAGCTGACCACAGGGACCATTACATTTGTGACTCAGCTGAAGACAGCGACCATTCGGTTGTGACCAAGCTGACCTTAGAGACTATTACAGTTGAGATAGCTAACCAGAGCGACCATTACACTTATGACCCAGATGACCACACCGACCATTACGGTTGTGACCCAGCTGACCACAGCGACCATTACAGTTGTGACCCAGCTGACCACAGCAAAATTTACAGTTGTGACCCAGTTGATCACAACGACCATTACAGTTGTATCCCAGCTGATCACAGAGACCATTACAGTTGTGACCCAGTTGACCACAGAGACATTTACAGCTGTGACCCACATGACCACAGTGACCATTACAATTGTGACCTAGAAGACCACAACGACCATCACAGTTGTGACCCAGCTGACCACAGCGACCATTACAAGTCTGACCCAGCTGACCACAATGACCATTACAGCTTTGACTCAGCAGACCACGGCGACCATTACAATTATGAACTAGCTGACCATGGCGACCATTATAGTTGTGACCCAGCTGACCAGAGCGACTATTACAGTTGTGAGTCATCTGACCACACCGACCATTGCAAAAGTGACCCATCTGACCATAGGGACCATTAAAGCTTTGACCCAGCAGACCACAGCGACCATTACAATTGTGACCTAGCTGGCCATAGCGACCATTACAGATGTGACCTGATAGACCACAGCGAACATTACAATTGTGACCAAGCTGACCACAGCGACCATTACAATTGTCACCCAGCTGACCACAGCAACCATTAGAGTTGTGACCCAGCTGACCCCAGCGACCATTAAAGTTGTGACCCAGTTGATCACAGCATCATTTACAACTGTAACCCACCTGACCACAGTGACCATTACAGTTGTGACCTAACAGACCGAGGCGACCATTAGAGTTATGACCCAGCCCTACCAGAGCGACATTTACAGTTGTGACCCATTTGACCACAGCGGCATTTGCCACTGTGACCCATATAACCACATTGACCATTACATTTGTGACACAGGAAACCAGAACGACCATTACAGCTGTGACCCAGCTGACCACAACGACCATTACAGATGTGACTCAGCTGAACCCAAAGACAATCACAGATGTGACCCAGTTGACCACAGCGACGTTTACAGTTGTGACCCAAATGAACACAGTGACCATTATAATTGTGACCGAGCAGACCACAGCGACCATTACAGTTGTGACCCAGTTGAGCACAGCGAAATTTGAATTTGTGACCCACTTGACCACAACGTCCATTACAGATGTGACCCAGCTGACCACAGACACCATTAGAATTGAGACCCAGTTGACCACAACGACATTTACAGTTGTCACCCAAACGACCACAGTGACCATTACAATTGTGACCCAGCAGAGCACAGCGACCATTACAGTTGTGACCCAGCTGATCACAGCAACCATTACAAGTCTGACCCAGCTAACCACAGTGACCATTACACCTTTAAACCAGCAGACCACGTCGATTATTACAATTGTGACCTAGCTGACCATAACGACCATTACAGGTTTGACTCAGCAGACCACAGCGACCATTACAGTTATGACTCATCTGACCACGGCGACCATGACAACTGTAACACCAGCTGACCAGAACGACCATTACAGTTATGATCCAGCTGACCCCCAGTGACCATTACAGTTGTGACCCACCTAACCACAGTAACCATTACAGTTGTGACCCAGCAGACCACGGCGCCCATTAGTGTTGTGACCCATCTGACCACAGCGACTTTTACAGTTGTGATCCACTTGACCACAGCGACATTTACAGCTTTGACCCAGATGACCACAGTGACCATTACATTTGTGACACAGCAAACCAGAACGACCATTACAGCTGTGACCCTGCTGACCATAGAGCCAATTGCAGTTGTGGACCAGTTGACCACAGCGACATTTACAGTTGTGACCCAAATGAACACAGTGACCATTACAATTGTGACCAAGCACACCACAGCGACCATTACAGTTGTGACCCAGCTGACCACACCAAAATTACAAGTCTGAGCCAGCTGACCTCAGAGACCATAACAGCTGTGACAAAGCAGACCACAGCGACCATTACAGTCGTGACGCTGCTGACCACAGCGACCATTAGAGTCCTGACCCAGCTGACCACAGCGACCATTACAGTTCTGACCCAGCTGACAACAAGGACCATTACAGTTCTGACCCGGCTGACCACAGTCATCATTACAGTTTTAACCAAGCTGACCACAGCGACCATTACAATCTTGACCCAGCTGACCACAGCGATCATTGCAGTTGTGACCCAGCAGACCACAGCGACCATTACAGTTATGACCCAGCTGAATATAGCGACCATTACAAATGTGACCCAGCTGACCACAGGGACCATTACAATCTTGACCCAGCTGACCACAGCGATCATTGCAGTTGTGACCCAGCAGACCACAGCGACCATTACAGTTATGACCCAGCTGAATATAGCGACCATTACAAATGTGACCCATCTGATCACAGAGAGCATTACAAAGATGACCCACCTGACCACAGTAACCATTACAGTTGCGACTCAGGTGACCAGAGCGACTGTTACAATTGTGACCAAGCTGAGCAGAGCGACCATTACTGTTTTGACCCATCTAACCGCACCGACCATTGTAGATGTGACCCAGCTGACCACAGCGACCATTACAGGTGTGACGCAGCTGAACAGAACGACCATTACAATTGTGACCCAGCTGACCACAGCAACCATTACAAGTCTGACCCAGATAACCACAGTGACCATTACACCTTTAAACCAACAGACCAGTCGATTATTACAATTGTGACCTAGCTGACCATAACGACCATTACAGGTTTGACTCAGCAGACCACAGCGACCATTACATTTATGACCCATCTGACCACGGCGACCATGACAACTGTAACACCAGCTGACCAGAGAGACCATTACAGTTGTGATCCAGCTGACCCCAATTGACCATTACAGTTATGACCCAGATGACCACAGCATCATTTACAGTTGTGACCTACCTAACCACAGTGACCATTACAGTTGTGACCCAGCAGACCAAGGCAACCATTAGAGTTGTGACCCAGCCTACCATAGCGACATTTACAGTTGTGACCCATTTGACCACAGCGGCATTTGCAGCTGTGACCCAGATGACCACAGTGACCATTACATTTGTGACACAGGAATCAAGAGCGACCATTACAGCTGTGACCCAGCTGACCACAACGACCATTACAGTTGTGACTCAGCTGACCTCAAAGACAATTATAGTTGTGACCCAGTTGATCACAGCGACATTTACAGTTGTGACCCAAATGAACAGTGTGACCATTAAAATTGTGACCAAGCAGACCACAGCAGCCATTACAGTTGTGACCCAGCTGACTACAGCGACCATTACAGTTGTGACCCAGCTGTCCATAGAGACCATTATGGTTGTGACCCAGCGGACCACACCTACCATTACAGTTATGACCCTGATGACCACAGCGCCCAACAGTTGTGACCCAGATGACCCCAGCGACCATTAAAGCTGTGACCCAGTTGACCAAAGCAATATATACAGTTGTGACCAAGTTGACCACAGTGACCATTACAGTTGTGACCCAGCAGACCACAGCGACCATTACAGTCGTGACGCAGCTGACTACAGCGACCATTAGAGTTCTGACCCAGCTGACCACCGCAACCATTACAGTTCTGACCCAGCTGACCACAGCGACCATTACAGTTCTGACTCAGCTGACCACAGTAATCATTACAGTTCTGACCAAGCTGACCACAGAGATCATTACAGGTTTGACCCAGCTGACCACAGCGATCACTACAGTTGTGACCCAGGAGACCACAGCATCCATTACAGTTATGACCCAGCTGAATATAGCGACCATTACAAATGTGACCCAGCTGACCACAGGGACCATTACAGAGATGACCCACCTGACCACAGTAACCATTACAGTTGAGACCCAGGTGACCAGAGCGACTATTACAATTGTGACCCAGCTGAGCAGAGCGCCCATTACAGTTTTCACCTATCTGACCGCACCGACCATTGCAGATCTGACCCAGCTGACCACAGCGACCATTACAGTTGTGACCCAGCTGACCACAACGATCATTTCATTTGTGAACGAGCTTACCACAGCGACCATTACAGTTGTCCTCCGGCTGACCAGAGCGACCTTTACAGTTGTGACCCAGCTGAACAGAGACCATTAGAATTGTGAACCAGTTGACCAGAGTGACATTTACAGTTGTAACCCAAATGACCACAGTGACCATTACAATTATGACCAAGCAAACCACAGAAAACATTACAGTTGTGACCCAGCTGACCACAGCGACCATTACAAGTCTGACCCAGCTGGCCATAGCGACCATCACACCTTTAAACCAGCAGACGACATCAATCATTACTTTTGTGACCTAGCTGACCATAGCGACCAATACAGTTTTGACTCAGCAGACCACAGCAACCATTACAGTTGTGGCCTAGCTGACCACGGCGACCATGACAATTTTAACACCAGCTGACCAGAGCGACACAGTTGTGACCCAGCTGACCTCAGCGACCATTACTGTTGTGACCAAGTTGATCACAGCATCATTTACAATTGTGACCACCTGACCACAGTGACCATTACAGTTTACCACAGCGGCATTTGCAACTGTGACCCAGATGACCACAGTGACCATTACGTTTGTGACACAGGAAACCAGAGCGACCATTACAGCTGTGACCCAGCTGACCACAACGACCATTACAGTTGTGACTCAGCTGACCCCAAAGACAATTACTGTTGTGACCCATTTGACCACAGCGACATTTACAGTTGTGACCCAAATGAACACAGTGACCATTACAATTGTGACCAAGCAGACCACAGCGACCATTACAGTTGTGACCCAGCTGAGCAGAGCGACCATTACTGTTTTGACCCATCTGACCGCACCGACCATTACAGATGTGACCCAGCTGACCATAGCGACCATTATAGTTGTGACACAGGAGACCACAGCAACTATTACAGTTGTGACCCAGCTGACCTAAGAGACCATTATAGTTGTGACCCAGCTAACCAGAGCGATTATTACAGTTGTGAACCAGTTCGCCATAGCTACCATTACACTTGTGACCCAGTCGTCTACAGCGACATTTAAAATTGTGACCAAAAAGACCACTGTGACCAATAAAGTTGTGACCCAGCAGACCACAACGACCATTTCAGTTGTGACCCAGCTGACCTCACTGATCATTATAGTTCTGACCCAGCTGACCACAGCGTCCTTTACAGTTCTAACCCAGCTGTTTCCAGCGACCATTACAGCTGTGACCCAGCAGACCACAGCGACCATTATAGTTGCGACCCACCTGACCTCAGCGACCATTATAGTTATGACCGAGCTGACCACAGTTGTGACCTAGCTGACCACAGCGACCATTACAGTTGTGACCCAGCTGACCACAGCGACCATTACAGTTTTGACCAAGCTGACCACAGCGACATTTACAGTTGTGAACAGCTGACCGAAGTGACCATCACAGTTATGACCTGGGAGACCACAGCGACCATTACAGTTGTGACCCAGCAGACCACAGCGACCATTAAAGTTGAGGCCCAGCCAACCACACCGACTATTACAGCTCTGAACCACCTGACCACAAAGACCATTACAGCTGTCGCCCAGCAGACCACAGCAACCGTTACAGTAGTGTCCCAGATGACCACAACGAAGAATACAATTTTGACCTAGCAGACTACAGCAACCATTACAATTGTGACCCAGCTGACCACGGCTACCATTACAGTTGTGATTCAACTTTCCAGAGCGATCACTACATATGTGACCCAACTGAACAAAGCGACCATTACAGTTGTGACCCAACTTACTCCAGCGACCATAAAAGTTGTGCCCCAGCTGACCAGAGCGACCATTACATTTGTGACCCAGCTGACCACAACGACTCTTACTGTTGTGACCCAGCTGACCATAGTGACCATTAGAGTTGTGACCCAGCTGACCATAGTGACCATTAGAGTTGTGACCCAGCCGAATAAGTAACCATTACAGTTGTGACCCAGCTTATCACAGTGACCATTACTGTTGTGATCCAACTGACCTCAGCGACCATTAAAGATGTGACCCAGCAGACTACAGCGACCTTTACAATTGTGACCCAGCTGACCAAGGCAACCATTACAGTTGTGACCAGCTGACCACAGCAACCATTACAGTTATGACCCATCTGACCACAGAGACCATTATGATTGTGACCCAGCTGACCACAGCGACCGTTATAGTTGTTACCCAATTGACCACAACGACCATTACAATTGTGACCAGCTGAACACAGCGACCATTACAGTTGTGACCCAGTTGACCACACCGATATTTACAGTTGTGACCGAAATGAACACAGTGACCATTACAGTTGTGACCCAGTAGACCGCAGTGACCATTACAGTTATGACCAAGCTGACCACAGCGAAAATTACAAGTCTGACCCAACTAACCACAGCAACAATTACAGCTGTGACCCCCAGACCACAGCAACCATTACAATTGTGACCTAGCTGACAATAACGACCATCACAGTTGTGACCCAGCAGACCACAAGGACCATTAAAGTTGTGAACCAGCTGCCCAGGGCGACCATTACGGGTGTGACCCACCCGACCAGAGCAACCATTACAGTTATGACACATCTGACCACAGCAACCATTATAATTGTGACCCAGCTGACCACATTGACCGTTATAGTTGTTACCCAGTTGACCACAACGACCATTACAATTGTGACCCAGCTGAACACAGCGACCATTACAGTTGTGACCCAGTTGACCACACCGACATTTACAGTTGTGACCGAAATGAACACAGTGGCCATTACAATTGTGACCCAGTAGACCGCAGTGACCATTACAGTTATGTCCCAGCTGACCACAGCGAAAATTACAAGTCTTACCCAGCTAACCACATCAACAATTACAGCTGTGACCCCCAGACCACAGCAGCCATTACAATTGTGACCTAGCTGACCATAGCGACCATCACAGTTGTGACCCAGCAGACCACAAGGATCATTAAAGTTGTGAACCAGCTGCCCAGGCCGACCATTACGGTTGTCACCCAGCTGACCACACCAACAATTACAATTGTGACCCAGCTGACCCCAGCGACCATTACAGTTGTGACCTAGTTGACTACAGCAATATTTCCAATTGTGACCAAGCTGAGCAAAGTGTCAATTACAGTTGTGACCCAGCAGACCAGAGCGACCATTACAATTATGACGCATCTGGCCAAAGCGACCATTAGTCTTCTGATCCAGCTGACCGCAGCGACCATTACAGTTCTGACCCAGCTGACCACAGGGACCAAAACAGCTGTGAACCAGCTGAACACAGCGACCATTAAAGATGCGACCCAGCTGACCACAGCGACCCTTACAAATGTCACCCAGCAGACCACAGCAATCATTTCAGCTATGACCCAGCAGACCACAGCGACAGTCACAGTTATGACCCAGCTGACCCGAGCGACCATTACACTTGTGACCCAACTGACCACACCGATCATTGCACATTGGACCCCGCTGACCAGAGCGACCATTACAGTTGTGACGCTGCTGACCAGAGCGACCATTAGAGTTCTAAATCAGCTGACCACCGCGATCATTACAGTTCTGACCCAGCTAACCAAGGCAACTATTACAGTTGTGACCCAGCTGGCCATAGAGACCATTATAGTTGTGACCCAGCTGACCACAGCGACCATTACAGTTGTGACCCAGATGACCACAGCGATCATTACAGTTGTGACCCAACAGACTAGAGCGACCATTACAGTTGTAACTCAGCTGACCATTGCGACCGTTACAGTTATGAACCAGTTGACCACACCGACCATTACAGTTGTGACCCAGTTGACCACATCGACATTTAAAGTTGTTTTCCAGATAACCACAGTGACAATTACAATTGTGACATAGCAGACGACATCGACCATTACAGTTGTGACCCATCTGACCACAGCGACCATTACAGCTGTAACCCAGCAGACCTAAGCGACCATTATAGTTGTCACAAAGCTGACCACAGACAATTACACTTATGACCCAGCAGACCATAGTGACCATTACAGTTGCGACACTGCTGACCACGGCGACTATTAGAATTGTGACCCAGCTGACCACGACGACTATTAGAGTTGTGACCCATTTGACCACAACGACATTTACGGTTGTGACCCAGTTGACCAGAGTGACCATTAAAATTGTGACCCAGCAGACAGTGATCATTGCAGTTGTGACCCAGCAGACCAAGGTGCGACCATTACAGTTCTTACCCAGCTGCGCACAGCGACCATTACAGCTGTAACCCAGGAGACCACAGCAAACATTATAGCTGTGACCCAGTTGACCCAAGTGACCATTACATTTGTGACCCAGCCGACCAGAGCGATCATTACAGTTGTGAGCCAGCTGATTACAGCGAACATTGCAGTTATGACCCAGACGACCACAACGACCATTAAAGTTGAGACCCAGCCAACCAAGGCAACCATTACAGTTGTGACCCAGCTGACCATAGAGACCAATATAGTTGTGACCCAACTGACCAGAGCGACCTTTACAGTTGTGACCCAGGTGACCTCAGCGACCATTACAGTCATGACCCAGCTAACCACAGCGACCATTGCTGTTGTGTCCACGCTGACCACGGCGACCATTAAAGTTGTGACCCAGGTGACCACATATACCATTAGACTTGTGACCCATCTGACCACAGTGACCATTACAGTTGTGATCAAACTGACCACAGCGATGATTTCAGTTGTGACCAGCTGACTAAAGAGACCATTATAGTTATGACCCAGCAGATCACAGCGACCATTACAGTTGTGATCCAGCAGACCACAGCGACCATTACAGTTGTGGCCCAGCCAACCACAACGACCATTACAGCTGTGACCCATCTGACCACGGCGACCATTAAAGCTGTGGCCCAGCAGACCACAGCAACCGTTACAGTTGTGTCCCTGCTGACCATGCTGACCACAGCGAAGAATGCAGTTGTGACCCAGCAGGCTACAGCGACCACTATAATTGTGACCCAGCTGACCACGGCAACCATTAAAGTTGTGACTCAACTGTCCAGAGCGACCATTATATATGTGACCCAGCTGAGCAAAGCGACCATTACAGTTGTGACCCAGCTGAATATAGCGTCCGTTACAGTTGTGACCCAGCTGGCCGCAGGGATCGTTACATTCGTGACCCAGCTGACCAGAGCGATCATTACTGTTATGACTCATCTGACCACACCGACCATTGCAGATGTGACGCAGCTGACCAAAGCGAACATTACAGTTGTGATCCAGCTGACCATAGTGACCATTATAGTTGTGACTCAGCAGACCACAGGGACCATTACGATAGTAAACCAGCTGACCAAATTGACCATTAAAGTTGTGACCAGCTGACCACAGCGACCATTAATGTTGTGTCCCAACTGACCACACTAACCATTACAGTTGTCACCCAGATGACCATAGCGACCATTACAGTTGTAAACCAGCTGAATGGAGTAACCATTACAGTTATGACCCATCCAACCACAGCAACCATTTCATTTGTGACTCAGCTGACCATAGCGACCACTACACTTGTGACCCAGGTAGCCATAGCGACCATCACAGTTGTGACCAAGCTGACCACAGTGAACATTAAAGATGTGATCCAGCTAACCACAGCGACCATTAGAGTTGTGATCAAGCTTACCACAGCCATCATTGCAGTTGTGACCCAGGTGACCAAAGCGACCATTACAATTCTGACCCAGTTAACCACAGTGATCGTTACAACTGTGACCCAGCAAACGACAACGACCATTACAGTTGTGACCCAGTCGACCACAGCAACATTTACAGTTGTGACCTAGCTGACCATAGTGACCATTATAGTTGTGACTCAGCTGACGACAGCGACCATTATAGTTCTGACCCAGCTGACCACAGCGACCATTACAGCTGTAACCCAGCAGAACACAACGACCATTATAGCTGTAACCCAGCAGACCACAGCTACCATAATAGATGTCACAAAGCTGATCACTCTTACAATTACAGTTGTGACCCAGCAGACCATAGTGACCATTACATTTATGACCTTGCTGACCACGGCCACCATTAAAGTTGTGACCCAGCTGACCAAAGTGACCACTACAGTAGTGACCCAGCTGACCACACCGACCATTACTGTTGTGACCCAGTGGACAACAGCAGCATTTACAGATATGACAAAGCTGACCAGAGTGACCATTAGAGTTGTGACCCAGCAGACCATAGCGACCATTACAGTTCTGACCCAGCTGACCACAGCGACTATGAAAATGTTGACCCAGCTGACCATAGCGTTTATTACAGTTGTGACTTGCTGACCAAACCTACTATTACAGTTGCAACCCAGCTGAGTATAGCGACCATTACAAATGTGACCCAGCTGAACATAGCGACCATTACAGTTGTTACCCAGCTGACCACAGGGACCATTACATTCGTGAACCAGCTGACCATAGCCACCATTAGAGTTGCGACCCAGCTGACCAAAGCGACCATTACAGTTGTGACCCAACTGACTACAGCAACATGTACCGTTGATACCAAGTTGACCACTGCACCATTTACATTTGTGACCCAGCTGACCAGAGTGACTATTAGAGTTGTGACCCAGCAGACCATAGCGACCATTACAGTTCTGACCCTGCTGACCATAGCGATCAGAAAAATGTTGACCCAGCCGACCCCAGCGATTATTACGTCTGTGACCTGCTGACCACACCTACCATTACAATTGTGACCCAGCTGAAAATAGCGACCATTAAAGTTGCGACCTAGCTGACCAGAGCGACCATTATAGTTGTGACCCATTTACCCAAAGCGACACTTACAGTTGTTACACAAATGACCACAGTGACCATTACAATTCTGACCCAGACCACAGCGACCATTTCAGTTGTGACCCAACTGACGCGAGCAACCATTACAGTTCTGACCCAGTTGACCACAGCGACATTTACAGTTGTTTCCCCGATGACCACAGTGACCATTACAGTTTTGACTCAGCAGACCACAGCGACCGTTATGTTTGTGACCTAGCTGACCACAGTGACCATTACAGTTCAGACCCAGCCGCCCACAGCGACTATTACAGCTGTAACCCAGCAGATCACAGCGACCATTACAGTTGTCACAAAGCTGGCCACACGAGAATTACAGTTGTGACCCAACAGACCATAGTGACCAATACATTTATGACCCAGCTGACCACAGCGACCATTAGAGTTGTGTCCCAGCTGACCAAAGCGACCATTACAGTAGTGACCCAACTGACCACACCGACCATTACTGTTGTGACCCAGTTGACCACAGCAACATTTACAGTTGTGATCCAACTGACCAGAGTGACCATTATAGTTGTGACCCAGCAGACCACAGCGACCATTACATTCGTGACCCAGCTGACTACAGCGACCAATACAGTTGCGATCCAGCTGACCACAGTGACCATTACCATTGTGACCCAGCTGGCAAGAGCGACCATTACTGTTGTGACCCATCTGACCACACCGACGATTGCAGATATGAACCAGCTGACAACAACGGCCATTACAGTTGTGACCCAGCTGATTACATAGACCATTACAGTTCTGACCCAGCTGACCACAGCGACTATTACACTTCTGACCCACTTGAACACAGCAACCATTACAGCTGTAACCCAGGAGACCACAGCGACCATCATAGTTGTCATTAAGCTGACCACACCGAGAATTACAGTTGTGATCCAACAGACCATAGTGACCATTACAGTTGTGTCCAGCCGACCACGGCGAGCATTAGAGTTGTGACCAGCTGACCATAGCGAACATTACAGTTTTGACCCAGATGACCACAGCAACCATTAGAATTGTGACCCAGTTGACCACAGGAACATCTACAGTTGTGACCAAACTGACCAGACTGAGCATTATAATTGTGATCCAGCAGACCACAGCGAATGTTACAGTTCTGACCCAGCTGACCACAGCGACCATTAAAATTCTGACCCAGCTGAATATGGCGACCAATAAAATTGTGACCCAACTAAATATAGCGACCATTTCAGTTGTGACCTAGCTGACCACAGAGACCATTACAGTTGTGACCCAGCTGACCATAGGGACCCATACACTCGTGACCCAGCTGACCACAGCCATCATTATAGCTGCGACCCAGCTGACCGCAGCGATTATTACCTTTGTGACCCAGGTGGCCAGAGTGACCATTACTGTTGTGGCCTATCTGACCACACCGACCGTTGTAGATGTGACCCAGCTGACCACAGCGACCACTACAGTTGTGATCCAGCTGACCACAGCGGCCATTACAGTTGTATCTGAACTGCTCACACTAACAATTACAGTTTTCACCCAGCTGACCACAGCGATCATTATAGATGTGAACCAGCTGAATGCAGCAACCGTTACAGTTGTGACCTACTTGACCACAGCGACCATTTCAGTTGTGATTGAGCTGACCATAGCGACCACTACAGTTGTTACCCAGCTGGCCACAGCGATCATTAAAGTTGTGACCAAGCTGACCACAGTTAATATTTAAGGTGTGACCCACCTGACCACAGCGAACATTAGAGTTGTCTTCAAGTTTACCACAGCGACCATTATAGTTGTGATCCAACAGAACACAGTGACCATTACAGTTGTGACTTAGAGTTGTGACCAGCTGACCACAGCGACCATTACAGTCTTGACCCAGCAGACCACAGCGTCCATAAATGTTGTGACCCAGTTCACCACAGCAACATAAACAGTTGTGACCCAGCTGACCACAGTGACCATTACAGTTATGACCCAGTAGACCACAGCGATCATTACAATTATGACCTAGCTGACTAGAGCGACCATTACAGTTGTAACCCATCTGACCACACCGACCATTGCAGATGTGACCCAGCTGACCACAGTGACCATTACAGTTGTGACCTAGCTGACCACAGCGACCATTATAGTTGTGACCCAGCTGACCACACCAATTATTAAAGTTGTGACCAAGCTGACCTCAGCGACCATTGCAGTTGTGACCCAGTTGACCACAGCAACATTTACAGTTGTGGTTCAGCTGACAACAGTGACCATTACAGTTGTGACCCAGCAGACCACAGCGACCATTACAGTTCTGACACAGCTGACCACGGCGACCATTACATTTCTGACACAGCTGACCACAGCGACCATTACAGTTCTGACCCTGCTGACCACACCTACCAATACAGTCGTGACCCAGCTGAATATAGCGACCATTACAGTTGTGACCTAGCTGACCATAGGGACCATTACAGTCGTGACCCCGCTGACTACAGCAACTATTACAGTTGCGACCCAGCTGACCACAGCGATCATTACAATTGTGACCCAGCTGTCCAGAGCGACCATTACAGTTGTGACCCATCTGACCACACCGACCATTGGAGATGTGACTCAGCTGACTACAGCGACATTACAGTTGTGACCCAGCTGACCACAACGTCCATTACAAGTGTGACCCAGCTTTCCCCAGCGACCATTACAGTTGCGACCCAGTTGACCACAGCGACCACTAGAGTTGTGACCCAGTTAACCCGCATTATACAATTAGACTATTTTCCATGACCAGACAAGGGTCCCAAAATCACTATGTACCAACCCGTGATGTACACTCATAAGAGTTGTCCTGTATCCACTGTTGAGTCTTTAACACTCCATGAATATGTTCACAGGTAGGCAAGCAGAAAGTTGAACTGTAATAGCTTAACTGTAACACAACCAACATGAAAAGGTCATCACTCATGTACGCTATAGATTGCATGATATATGCCAGTACGGTAGTACTACAGTTCAGAAGGTACATATTTACCAGTGAATGCACACTATATGTCAACGCAAAGTTGATGCAGTCAACCATGTAACTTCACATCGCTTGAACGTTGAAATACGATCACTTCTAAATGTATGTCGTTAAACCATAAGATTTGTTTAGTAAAACTTCCTCTAATATGTAGACAAACCTCACTCCGGAGCTTATCCAAAAAAGTTGAAGTATCGAGCTCCAGCTTGATCTCCAGCTCCAGCTTGATCTCCAGCCCCAGCTTGATCTCCAGCCCCAGCTTGATCTCCAGCCCCAGCTTGATCTCCAGCCCCAGCTTGATCTCCAGCCCCAGCTTGATCTCCAGCCCCAGCTTGATCTCCAGCCCCAGCTTGATCTCCAGCCACAGCTTGATCTCCAGCCTCAGCTTGATGATGCAGCCCCAGCTTGATCTCCAGCCCCAGCTTGATCTCCAGCCCCAGCTTGATCTCCAGCCCCAGTTTGATCTTATGTTCTCTTGCGATGAATAACTACATACTACCATGACTTCCTGGGTTCAGTAAAGCGTTCATTATGTTCGAACATTATGACTGACAGATAACTGTGCCAAGTGCAATACAAAGTGTTATGTACATTAACGTGGCATACCATTAAGTTTACCAGATTGCCTTAATAAAGTATATAGCTCTGTGCCAGTTTAACTACATTCATAACATATCTAGTAAAACTGCTTTTTACCTTATTTTATCATATAGATTTGATTTACACATATAAAAGACTACGTCCACGTACAGCTGTATGATGCATGTATTATCTTTCCAGTTTTGCTATGGGTAAATTAGTAAGAAAAAATCACTGAATTTTGTTTCTGTATTTCATGATACATTTTGCATTTATCAATACGTGTTTCATTTATTCCTTATACATCAATACAAACGGTTTTATTAACAGAACAGATTTTCTTCCCTAAAGGAACGAGATAAGCAACTCTTGAACGAATAACGTCATACATGATTTTGATACAGTGTTAACGGGTGCTTGATGCTGATATTAAGAGAGATGCCTCATGGCAACAAGAGCTTTGAAAAAAAAACAAACTAAATTTTCAATGAAAGAAATATTATGAAACAGTTTCCTGGATGAAGTTTGTGTCTCACAGTGTCTACATATTTTGTTGTGGTATATTTCTCTACGTGATGTTCTCCGATATACCGGTGTATCACGGACTCCGCATTTAAGCTGATAATTTTATAAACAGTCTCTGTCTTCTGTAGATCCTCGCATTGTTATTGATATCGGTCATGTATTGACCAAGTCCTCTGGTGGAGCAATGCAGAACTAAGAAGCTCTAAGCCCAGGAAGAGTAGACCAACAGTGTGTCCACCAAGCAGTGACACAAACATTCCCTGAAATCGAAAACGTTCTTTTTTTAAAGAATGGAACATTACTGTCTCCAAGCCATACACGGTATACTAAGAAATAAGAATATGATCAAGGGATACTTTATTAAATCTATTCATTATACGCAATATAAACATATAGTATAAGTGAGGTATATATTACCCAGAGGTTATGAACACTAAGTGAGGTATATATTGTCCAGAAGTTATGAACACTGAGGTGTATATTACCCAGAGGTTATGAACACTAAGTGAGGTGTTGACAGCAATCGTACTTGGAAGATATGAACAAGAAGTGGAGTTGGGCATGTAGGCCTCCGTCCAGTAGTCATAAAGCCCCGCCTGAGTTAGTGAAGTGATTCTGTTAAGGAAAGCAACAATATGTTGATATGATGTAAGCTTTCTACATCATTAATAGAAAGTTTGTACTGTTTTCTGTGTTGAAGTCATCGGTACTATTGTACAGCATAAAATCTGTACAGTAAAATAAACCAAAGATTAAGATCCTTCCACAATGAATATACTATCACTGCTGATGTATATGACGATCCATATCACTGAGTTTTGTCTGACTCTTTCAGTTGTCTGAATTTGTTGGTGACTAAGATGACCGTTTCTATATGCTTCAGATATTAATGTGTTGTTAGTGCTAACATTCTGAAGCACTGTATCATACTCCAAATCTACTGATTTTGGTGATAATGAGAACTTCTTTTCTTCACAGAAGATAAAAAAAGCCAGTAGTTAAGAGATTTTATTACCAGTAATAAATTTCTGAATCATTTCATCATCAGTACTTTTTAGATGATTGTATCTATTAGTGAAATTACTAAATGTTTTCAAAACACCATATATGCTGTTCATGAATTACTAAATATGTCTGTAAAATACTATATATGTTGTCGGTAAATAACTAAATATGTATGTAAAACACCATATATGCTGTCTATAAAGTCTTTTCTTTTGATATTCATCCTGTCAAATATCATTGAAATATCCAATGGAACTCGACGTCCTCTCAAGGAATGAACCGTCACATTAGATTTGTCACATAAGCCTCGTTACGCAGGAACGCCAAATGCATGTTACTCGTACCTCTCGGTCAGGACGGGAACCAAGGGACTGTCCTTCTGGCCAATCATACTGGACATGGCGGGCATAAACCTCTCTCTTGCTATATAGAAGTCACATCTTCCTGTAGGTGAACATGATCATGTGGTCATAACGCTGTTAGAAAGAATTTCATTCAGATATGTCACTAATGCTTGATCCCAGATAACAATATCTCTTAAACTTATACGTCATGCAACTACGATTTTGATTTATGTGAATCTTAAGAAGCAACATTATGTGCCGAAACACTGAAAATTTTACCTTGATAAGACATGAATCCTTATGCGCAAATACAGTACAATTTACGGTTCAGATAAAAAGTAACGTTTTATGTAAATTCCAATAGCTTAGTCCACTGTGGAAGGACATCTGTAAGAGACTGAGGCTTTCATGGTAAAATAAATGAATTGGGTGTTAGTAAAAACACTTGGCTATTTTCTCACATTCAATATGCAACTAAGGTGACCCGTGGACATTCCAACGTACCACATTAAGTAATGTCTTGCATTTACACCAACTGGTCCGAAGTATATTGATTTTTTTCCCTTAGCTACAGTATAACCAGCATAGAGAGGATCATAATAATGCCACAATAGTTAAATGAGTATAAACAAAATAATTCAACAAGATTTGGGTGCAGCTTATATTTCCTAAACTTAAGAATAACAGAAACATGACTTAATCTTATGTTATTGAAATTATCATAATCATTTTCTAAAAGCCAAAATGAGATTGGCCATAAGTTCCCCAATCAAACTTAAGAAAAAACATAACAACGTGTAGGCAGGCTTCGGCAACAGAGCCTGCCTTTGAATAGAAATAGTGAAGAGCTTGTAGATTTGTGTGCTGAAAAAGGACTGGTGATTCGAAATACCTGGTTTGAAAAGAGAGATATACATAAGTATACGTATGTTAAAAAGGAGATATGGCCAGGGGGCGCTATTGGATTACGCGTTAGTTGACAAGCATGCAAAATAGAGACTTTTGCATGCTAATTTGCTGAAAGAGGCAGCTAGAGGGATGTCTGATCACTGTCTTGTGGAGGCAAAGGTGAAGATTTATAGAGGTTTTCAAATAAGAAGAGAGAACGTTAGGGAGAAGAAAGTGGTGAAAAAAGTGAGCTTCGAAAGGAGAATTGTGTGAGGAAGTACCAGGATACATTGAGTGTAGAATGAAAAAAGGGGAGAGCAAATGACGTAAGGAGAGTAGGGGAGGAGTAGAATGTATTTAGGGAAACAGTGATGCTATGTGCAAAAGAAACATGTGGAATAAGAAAGGTGGGAGGTGGGCAGATTAGAAATGGAAGTGAATTGTGAGATGAAGAAGTAAACTTGTTAGTGAAAGAGAAAAGATAGGCGTTTGAACGATGCTTATAAGGAAAGAGTGCAAATGCCTAGGAGATACATAAAAGAAGAATGTGTGGAAGGTAAGAACGTTATCTCGGAAAGGAAAACCGGGTAAGTGTGAAGGAATAGTGGTTCCAACAATGTTGTATGGTTGTGAAGCTATAAATAAGGGTGTTCGGAGGAGCGTGTATGTATTGGAAATGAAAATTTTGAAGACAATATGTGGTGTTTGGTGGTTTGATCAAGTAAGTAATGAAAGGGTAAGAGAAATGTGTGGTAATAAAAAGTTTGGTTGAGAAAGCAGAAGAGGGTGTGTTAAATGGTTGAGTCACATGGAGAGAATGAGTGAGGAAAGATTGACAAAGAGGATATATGTCTCACATGTGGGGGGAACAAGGAGGGACGGGAGACCAAATTGGGGTAGAAGGAAGGAGTGAAAAGGATTTTGAGCGATCGTGGCCTTAACATACAGGAGGGGTACAAGAAATAGAGTTAATTGGAAGGATGTGGTATACAGGGGTAGACGTGCGGTCAATGGATTGTACCAGGGCATTTAAAGCGTCAGAGGTAAACCATGGAACGTTTTGTAGGGCCTGGATGTGGAGAGGAAGCTGTGGTTTCAGTGAATTACACATGAAAGCTAGAGACTGAGTGTGAACAAATGTGGCCTTTGTTGTCTTTTCTAGCGCTACCTAGCGCGCGCAGGGGGAGGGGTGTACTGTTCCATATGTGGCGGGATGGCGACGGAAATGGATGAAGCCAGCAAGTATGAATATGTACATCTCTATATATGTAAATCTCTATGTATGTATATGTATGAATATGTATGTATATGTTGAAATGTATGGAAATGTATACGTTCGTGTGTGGACTATAAATATATGGATATGTATGTGGGCGGGTTCGAGGAGGAGTGTGCTGCTTCATATGAGGCGGGGTAACGACGAAAATGAAAGAAGGCATTAAGTATGAATATATACATGTCTATATATGTATATCTCTGTATGTATATGTATGTATACGTTGAAATATCAAACTACCATGGAAACATCACGCACCCCTGCCGCAAACCGATATTCACTGAGAACTAATCACTATCCTCTCTTCCTAGTCGTACACATACCTTACATCCTTGATAAAAACTTTTCACTGCTTCTAACAACTTGCCTCCCACACCATATAATCTTAATACCCTCCACAGAACATCTCTATCAACTCAGTTATATGCCTTCTCCATATCCGTGAATGCTACATCCAAATCCATTTGCTTTTCTAAGTATTTCTTACATACATTCTTCAAAGCAAACACCTGATCCACACATCCTCTACCACTTCTGAAACCAAACAGTTCTTCCCCAATCTGATGCTCTGTACGTGCCAACACCCTCTCAATCAATACCCTCCAATATAGTTTCCCAGGAATACTCAACAAACTTATACCTCTGTAATTTGAGCACTCACCTTTATCCTCTTTGCCTTTGAACAATGGCACTATGCATGCATTCCGCCAATCCTCAGGCACCTCACCATGAGTCATACATCCATTAAATAATCTTACCAACCAGTCAACAGCAGAGTCACCCCTTTTTTAAAAAATTCCACTGCAATACCATCCAAACCTCTTGCCTTGCCAGCTTTCATCTTCCGCAAAGCTTTTACTACCTCTTCTCTGTTTGCCAAATCATTCTTCCTTACCCTCTCACTTGGCACACCGCCTCGACCAAAACACCCTATATCTGCCATTCTATCATCTAGCACATTCAACAAACCTTCAAAATACTCACTCCATCTCCTCACATCACCACTGCTTGTTATCAACTCCCCATTAGCCCCTTCACCGATGCTTCCATTTGTTTTCTTGATTTGTTGTTTAATTTGTTTATGGATTGCGGTTGTTAGGGAGGTGAATGCAAAGGTTTTGGAGAGAGGGGCAAGTATGCAGTCTGTTGTGGATGAGAGAACTTGGGAAGTGAGTCAGTTGTTGTTCGCTGATAATACATCTATGATGTGTGATTCGGGTGAGAAACTGCAGAAGCTGGTGAGTGAGTTTGGTAAAGTGTGTGAAAGAAGAAAGGTGGGAGTAAATGTGAATAAGAGCAAGGTTATTAAGTACAGTAGGGTTGAGGGACAAGTCATTTGGGAGGTATGTTTGAATAGAGAAAAACTGGAGGAAGTGAAGTGTTTTAGATATCTGGGAGTGGATTTCGCAGCGGATGGAACTATGGAAGCGGAAGTGAGTCACAGGGTGGGTGAGGTGGCGAAAGTTCTGAGAGCTTTGAAAAATGTGTGGAGGGCGAGAACATTATCTCTGAAAGGAGAAATGGGCATGTTTGAAGGAATAGTGGTTCTTCCAACAATGCTATATGGTTGTGAGGCGTGGGCTATTGATAGAGTTGTGCGAAGGAGGATGGATGTGTTGGAAATGAGGTGTTCGAGGACAATATGTGATGTAAGGTGGTTTGATCGAGTAAGTAATTAAAGGGTAAGAGAGATGTGTGGTGATAAAAAGAGTGTGGCTGAGAGAGAACAAGAGGGTGTTTTGAAATGGTTTGGTCACATGGAGAGAATGAGTGAGGAAAGATTAAAAATGAGGATATATGTGTCAGAAGTGGAGGGAACGAGAAGTGGGAGACCAAACTGGAGGTGGAAAGATGGAGTGAAAAAGATTTTGAGCGATCGGGTTCTAAACATGCAGGAGGGTGAAAGGTGTGCGAGGAATAGAGTGAATTGGAACGATGTGGTATAGCGGGGTCGACGTGCAGTCAGTGGATTGAACCAGGGCATGTGAAGCGTCTGGGTGCAAACCATGGAAAGTTTTGTGTGGCCTGGATGTGGAAAGGGAGCTGTGGTTTCGGTGCATTAAACATGACAGGTAGAGAATGAGTGTGGCCTTTGTTGTCTCTTCCTACTGCTACCTTGAGCGCGTGCGGCGGGAGG
Source organism: Panulirus ornatus (assembly GCF_036320965.1). NCBI lineage: Eukaryota > Metazoa > Arthropoda > Malacostraca > Decapoda > Palinuridae > Panulirus > Panulirus ornatus. The sequence continues at coordinate 37,613,270 of NC_092225.1, forward strand.
GGGTTGTCATTTAATATGTAGAGGGGTGGGAACGGAAATGAATAAAGGCAGCAAGTATGAATTATGTACATGTGTATATATGTATATGTCTGTGTATAGGTATGTATATGTGCGTGTGTGGACGTGTATGTATATACATGTGTATGTGGGTGGGTTGGGCAATTCTTTTGTCTGTTTCCTTGTGCTACCTCGCTAACGCGGGAGACAGTGACAAAGTATAATAATAAAAAAGAAAAAGTTGAAATGTATTGATATTTACATGTGCGTGTGTGGGTGTATATGTATATGCATGTGTATGTGGGCGGGTTGGGCCATTCTTTCGTCTGTTTCCTTGCACTATCTCGCTAATGCGGGAGGCAGCGACTAAGTATAAAAATCATATATATTTCCCACGCATTCCTCAGTGTCGTAGAAGGCGACTGAAAGGGACGAGAGCGGGGGCCTAGAAACCCTCCCCTCCTTGTATCTTAACTTTCTAAATGTGGAAACAGAAGTAGGAGTCACGCCGGGAGTGCTCATCCTCCTGAAAGCCTCAGATTGGGGTGTCTAGATATGTATAGATGTAAGGAAGATGAGAAAAAAGGAGAGATAGGTAGTATATTTGAGGAAAGAAACCTGGATGTTCTGGCTCAGAGTTAAACGAGGCTCAAGGGTAAAGGGGAAGAGTGGTTTAGGAATGTCTTGGGAGTAAAGTCATGGGAAGGTGAGAGGACAAGAGCAAGTGAAGGAGTAGCTCTACTTCTGGAGCAGTAGTGGTGGGAGTATGTGATAGAGTGTAAGAAAGTAGATTCTAGATTGATATGGGTAAAACTGAAAGTTGATGGAGAGAGTTGGGTGATTATTGGTGCATATGCACCTGGGTATGAGAAGAAAGATCAAGAGAGGCAAGTGTTTTGGGAGCAGCTGAGTGAATGTATTGGTAGATATGATGCACGAGACCGGGTTATAGTGATGGGTGATTTAAATGTAAAGGTTTGTAATGTGGCAGTTGAGGCAATAATTGGTGTACATGGGGTGTTCAGTGTTGTAAATGGAAATGGTGAAGAGATTGTAGATTTGTGCGCTGAAAAAGGACTGGTGATGGGGAATACCTGGTTTAAAAAGAGAGATAGACATAAGTATATGTATGTAAGTAGCAGAGATAGAGAGAGCGTTAATGGATTACGTGTTAATTGATAGGCACGCAAAAGAGACTTTTGGATGTTAATGTGCTGAGAGGTGCAACTGGAGGGATGCCTGATCATTATCTTGTGGAGACAAAGGTGAAGATTTGTATAAGTTTTCAGAAAAGAAGAGATTGCTGGGCTGAAGTGAATGATGAGAGTAAGTGAGCTTTGGAATGAGACTTGTGTGAGGAAGTACCAGGAGAGACTGAGTGCAGAATGGAAAAATGTTAGAGCAAAGGAGGTAAGGGCAGTGGGGGACGAATGGGATATATTTAGGGAAGGAGTGATGGCTTGTGCAAAAGATGTTTGTGGCATGAGAAGCGTTGGAGATGGGCAGATTAGAAAGGGTAGTGAGTGGTGGGATGAAGAAGTAAGGTTATTAGTGAAAGAGAAGCTAGAGACATTTGGACGATTTTTGCAGGGCAATAGTGCAAATGACTGGGAGATGTATAAAAGAACGAAGCAGGAGGTCAAGAGAAAGGTGCAAGAGGTGAAAAAAAGGGCGAATGAGAATTGGGATGAGAGATTATCATTAAATTTAATGGAGAATAAGTTGTGTTGGAGGAAGGTGAATGGGAACTTCGGTGAAGGGGGTTAATGTGGAGGTAATAAAAAGTAGTGGTGATGTGAGAAGGGGATGGGGTGATTATTTTGAAGGTTTGTTGAATGTGTTAGATGATGGAGTGGTAGATGTAGGGGGTTTTGGTCGAGGTGGTGTGCGAAGTAAGAGGCTTAGAGGGAATGTTTTGGTAAACAGAGAAGAGGTAGTGAAAACTTTGTGGAAGATGAAAGCCGTCAAGGCGACGGGTTTGGATGATATTGCAGTGGAATTTATTAAAAAATATGGTGACTTTGTTGTTGACTGATGGTAAAGATAATCAATTTATGTATGGCTAATGGTTAAGTCCTGAGGATCGGCGGAATGCGTGAATAGTGCCATTGTACAAAGGCAAAGGGCATAAAGTTGAGTGTTCCAATTTAAGAGGTATAAGTAAGTTGAGTGTTCCTGGGGATATCATATGGAAGGGTATTGATTGAAAGGATAAAGGCATGTACAGAGAATCAGATTGAAGAGAGCAGTGTGGTTTCAGGAGTGGTAGAGGATTTGTGGATCATGTGTTTGCTCTGATGATAGACATTCTCTGTGAAAGGAATTAAGAATATATGGTGTCTGAGGCTAGTTGCTAGAAGAAGTGAAAAGTTTCTATCGAGGATGTAAGGCATATGTACGTGTAGGAAGAGAGGAGAGTGATTGGTTCTTAGTAAATGTCGGTTTGCGGTAAGTGTGCGTGATGTCTCCATGGTAGTTTAATTTGTTTATGGATGGGGTTGTTAGGGAGGTGAATGCATGAGTTTTGGAGAGAGGCGCAAGTATACAGCCTGTTGTGGATGAATGGGCTTGGGAAATGAGTCAGTTGTTGTTCGTTGATGATAAAGCGGAGGTGGCTGATTCGGTTGAGAAACTGTAGAAGCTGGTGACTGAGTTTGGTAAAGTGTGTGAAAGAAGAAAGCTGAGAGTAGATGTGAATAAGAGCAAGGTTATCAGGTACAGGAGGGTTGAGGGACAAGTCAATTGGGAGGCAAGTTTGAATGAAGAAAAACTGGAGGAAGGGAATTGTTGAGATATCTGGGAGTGGATTTGGCAGAGAGTGGAACCATGGAACAGAAAGTGTGTCACAGGGTGGGGGAGGGGCGAAAGTTCTGTGAACGTTGAAAAATGTGTGAATGGAGAGAACGTTATCTCGGAAAGCAAAAATGGGTATGTTTGAAGGAATAGTGCTTCCAACAATGTTATATGGTTGCGAGGCGTGGGCTATAGATACAGTTATCCGGAGAAGAGTGGATGTGTTGGAAATGAGATGTTGGAGAACAAGATGGGGTGTGAGGTGGTTTTGATCGAGTAAGTAATGAAAAGGTAAGGGAGATGTGTGGTAATAGAAAGAGTGTGGTTGACAGAGCAGAAGATGTTTTGAAATAGTTTGGTCACATGTAGAGAATGAGTGAGGAAAGATTGGCAAAGAGGATATATGTGTCAGAGGTAGAGGGAACGGGAAGAAATGGGAGACCAAATAAGAGAAGGAAGGATGGATTGAGAAAGATTTTGAGTGATCGGGGCTTGAACATGCAGGAGCGTGAAAGGCTTGCAAGGAATAGAGTGAATTGGAACGATGTGGTACACTGTGGTCGATGATCTATCAATAGATTGAACCAGGGCATGTGAAGCATCTGGGGAAACACATTGAAAGTTCTGTGGGGCCTGTCATCACTATCAATCTATCATATTCCTTCTCCAGATAAATAAATGTCACATACAAATCCATTTGTTTTTCTTAGTATTTCTCATATACATTCTTAAAAGCAAACACCTGATCCACACATCCTCTACCACTTCTAAAACCATACTGCTCTTCCCCAATCTGATGCTCTGTACATTTCTTTACCCTCTCAATCAATACCCTTCCATATAATTTCCCAGGAATACTCAACAAAAATATACCATCCAGGCTCATTTCCTCAAACATACTACCTATCTCTCCTTTTTTCTCATCTTGGTTACATCCACACACATTTAGACACCCCAATCTTAGCCTTCGGGGAGGATGAGCACTCACCGCGTGACTCCTTCTCCTATTTCCCCTTTTAGAAAGTTAAAATATTGGCAGGGGAGGGTTTCTACCCCCCGATACCGTCCCCTTTAGTCGCCTTCTACGACACGCGGGGAATGCGTGGAAAGTATTCTTTCTCTCCTATCCTCAGGGATATATAGACATAGAGACATATACATATATACAAATGTACATGCCTCATACATGCTGCCTTTATTCATTCCCGTTGCCACCGTGCCATATATAGATTAACAGCCACCTCCCCACGCAGGTGCTCAGGGTAGCGCTAGGAAAAGACAGCAAAGGCCACATTTGTTCACATTCATTCTCTAGCTGTCATGTGTAATACACCGAAAGCACAGCTCCCTTTCCAAATACAGGCCCCACAAAACTTTCCATGGTTTACCCGAGACGCTTTACATCCCTTTGTTCAATCCTTTGACAGCACGTCGACCCCGGTATACCACATCGTTCAGTTCACTCTATTCATTGCACGCCTTTCACTCTCCTGCATGTTCAAGCACCGATCACTCAAAATCTTTTTCACTCCATCCTCCCATCTATAGTTTGGTCTCCCATCTCTCCTCTTTCCCACCACCTCTGACACATATATCCTCTTTGTCAATCTATCCTCACTCATTCTCTCTATGTGAACAAACTATTTCAAAACACACTCTTCTGCTCTCTCAACCATACTCTTTATATTCCCACACATCTCCCTCACCCCTCTCATTACTTACTCGATCGAACCACCTCACACCAAATATTGTCCTCAAGCATATCATTTCAAACACCAACACCCTCCTCCACACAACCCTATCTATAGCCCACGCCTCGCAACCATATAACACCGATGGAACCACTTTTCCTTCAAACATACTCATTTTTGCTCTCCGAGATAAAGTTTTCGTCTTCCACACATTTTTCAACATTCCCAGAACTTTCGCCGTCTCACCCACCCTGTGACTCTCTTTCGCTTCCATGGTGCCATTCGTTGCCAAATCCACTCCCAGATATCTAAAACTCTTCACTTCCTCCAGTTTTTCTTCATTGAAACCTACCTCCCAATTGACTTGACCCTCAACCCTACTGTACCTAATAACCTTGCTCTTCTTCACATTTACTCTTAACTTTCTTCTTTCACACACAAACTCAGTCACCAACTTCTGCAGTTTCCTTCAATTGACATTCTTCAAGGCTCCCAGAATTTTCGCCCCCTCCCCCACCCTATGATTCACCTCCGCTTCCATGGTTCCATTAGCTGCCAGATCCACTCCCAGATATCTAAAACACTTTACTTCCTCCAATTTTTCTTCATTCAAATTTACCTCCCAATTTACTTGACCCTCAACCCTACTGTACCTAATAACCTTGCTCTTATTCACATTTACTCTTAACTTTCTTCTTTCACACACATTACCAAACTCAGTCACCAGCTTCTGCAGTTTCTTACATGAATCAGCCACCAGCGCTGTATCATCAGCGAACAACAACTGACTCACTTCCAAAGCTCTCTCATCCACAACAGACTGCATGCTTGCCCCACTTTTCAAAACTCTTGCATTCACCTCCCTAACAACCATATCCATAAACAAATTAAACAACCACGGAGACACACTCCTGCCGCAAACCTACATTCACTGAGAACCAATCACTTTCCTCTCTTCCTACACGTACACATGCCTTACATCCTCGATAAAAACTTTTCACTGCTTCTAACAACTTGCCTCCCACACAATATATTCTTAAAACCTTTCACAGAGCATCTCTATCAACTCTATCATATGCCTTCTCCATATCCATAAATGCTACATACAAATCCATTTGTTTTTCTAAGTATTTCTCACATACATTCTTCAACGCAAACACCTGATCCACACATCCTCTACCACTTCTGAAATCACACTGCTTTTCCCCAATCTGATGCTCTGTACATGCCTTCACCCTCTCAATCAATACCCTCCCATATAATTTACCAGGAATACTCAACAAACTTCTACCTCTGTAATTTGAGCACTCACTCTTATCCCCTTTGCCTTTGTACAATGGCACTATGCAAGCATTCTGCTAATCCTCAGGTACCTCACCATGAATCATACATACATTAAATAACCTTACAAACCAGTCAACAATACAGTCACCCCCTTTTTTAATAAATTCCACTGCAATACCATCCAAACCTGCTGCCTTGCCGGCTTTCATCTTCCGTAAAGCTTTTACTACCTCTTCTCTATTTACCAAATCATTTTCCCTAACCCTCTCACTTTGCACACCACCTCGATCAAAACACCCTATATCTGCCACTCTATCATCAAAGACATTCAATAAACCTTCAAAATACTCACTCCATCTCCTTCTCACATCACCACTACTTGTTATCACCTCCCCATTAGCCCCCTTCACTGAAGTTCCCATTTGCTCCTTGTCTTACGCACTTTATTTACCTCCTTCCAAAAATCTTTTTACTCTCCCTGAAATTTAATGATACTCTCTCACCCCAACTCTCATTTGCCCTCTTTTTCACCTCTTGCACCTTTCTCTTGACCTCCTGCCTCTTTCTTTTATACCTTTCCCACTCATTTGCATTTTTTCTCTGCAAAAATCGTCCAAATGCCTCTTTCTTCTCTTTCACTAATAATCTTACTTCTTCATATCACCACTCACTACCTTTTCTAATCAACCCACCTCCCACGTTTCTCATGCCACAAGCATCTTTTGCGCAATCCATCACTGCTTCCCTAAATACATCCCATTCCTCCCCCACTCCCCTTACTTCCATTGTTCTCACCTTTTTCCATTCTGTACTCAGTCTCTCCTGGTACTTCCTCACACAAGTCTCCTTCCCAAGCTCACTTACTCTCACCACCCTCTTCACCCCAACATTCACTCTTCTTTTCTGAAAACCCATACAAATCTTCACCTTAGCCTCCACAAGATAATGATCAGACATCCCTCCAGTTGCACCTCTCAGCACATAAACATCCAAAAGTCTCTTTCGCGCGCCTGTCAATTAACACGTAATCGAATAACGCTCTCTGGCCATCTCTCCTACTTACATAAGTATACTTATGTATGTCTCGCTTTTTAAACCAGGTATTCCCAATCATCAGTCCTTTTTCAGCACATAAATCTACAAGCTCTTCACCATTTCCATTTACAAGACTGAACACCCCATGTATACCAATTATTCCCTCAACTGCCACGTTACTCACCTTTGCATTCAAATCACCCATCATTATAACCCGGTCTCGTGCATCAAAACCACTAAAACACTCATTCCGCTGCTCCCAAAACACTTGCCTCTCATGATCTTTCTTCTCATGCCCAGGTGTATGTGCACCAATAATCACCCATCTCTCTCCATCAACTTTCAGTTTTACCCATATCAATTTAGAATTTACTTTCTTACATTCTATCACGTACTCCAACAACTCCTGTTTCAGGAGTACTGCTACTCCTTCCCTTGCTCTTGTCCTCTCACTAACCCCTGACTTTACTCTCAAGACATTCCCAAACCACTCTTCCCCTTCACCCTTGAGCTTCGTTTCACTCAGAGCCAAAACATCCAGGTTCCTTTCCTCAAACATACTACCTATCTCTCCTTTTTTCATTTCTTGGTTACATCCACACACATTTAGGCACCCCAATCTGAGCCTTCGAGGAGTATGAGCACTCCCCGCGTGACTCCTTCTTCTGTTTCCCATTTTAGAAAGCTAAAAAAATACAAGGAGGGGAGGATTTCTGGCCCCCAGCTCCCGTCCCCTCTAGTCGCTTTCTACGACACGCGAGGAATGCGTGGGAAGTATTCTTTCACCACTATCCCCAGGGATAATATACATATATGTATATACACATACACACACATACACACACACACGCACATATACTCACACACACACATACATATATATACATATGAAAAATGTAAGAAACAATTTAGAAACTGAAACTTCTAGCTTGAAATGAAAAGAAAAAATGAATGTCACATAATGGTTCAACCTCTGGCTATGGAAAAAGGAAATGTTTAATTTATTTACACAATATATATATATATATATATATATATATATATATATATATATATATATATATATATATATATATATATATATATATATATATATATACATATATATATATATATATATATATATATATATATATATAATATATATATATATATATATATATATATGTATATATATATATATATATATATATATATATATATATATATATATATATATATATACATATATATAAATATATACATATATATGTATATATATTTTTTTTTTTTTTTTTTTTTTTTTTTTTTTTTTTTTTTTATACTTTGTCGCTGTCTCCCGCGTTTGCGAGGTAGCGCAAGGAAACAGACGAAAGAAATGGCCCAACCCCCCCCCCCCCATACACATGTACATACACACGTCCACACACGCAAATATACATACCTACACAGCTTTCCATGGTTTACCCCAGACGCTTCACATGCCTTGATTCAATCCACTGACAGCACGTCAACCCCTGTATACCACATGACTCCAATTCACTCTATTCCTTGCCCTCCTTTCACCCTCCTGCATGTTCAGGCCCCGATCACACAAAATCTTTTTCACTCCATCTTTCCACCTCCAATTTGGTCTCCCTCTTCTCCTCGTTCCCTCCACCTCCGACACATATATCCTCTTGGTCAATCTCTCCTCACTCATTCTCTCCATGTGCCCAAACCATTTCAAAACACCCTCTTCTGCTCTCTCAACCACGCTCTTTTTATTTCCACACATCTCTCTTACCCTTACGTTACTTACTCGATCAAACCACCTCACACCACACATTGTCCTCAAACATCTCATTTCCAGCACATCCATCCTCCTGCGCACATCTCTATCCATAGCCCACGCCTCGCAACCATACAACATTGTTGGAACCACTATTCCCTCAAACATACCCATTTTCGCTTTCCGAGATAATGTTCTCGACTTCCACACATTTTTCAAGGCTCCCAAAATTTTCGCCCCCTCCCCCACCCTATGATCCACTTCCGCTTCCATGGTTCCATCCGCTGACAGATCCACTCCCAGATATCTAAAACACTTCACTTCCTCCAGTTTTTCTCCATTCAAACTCACCTCCCAATTGACTTGACCCTCACCCCTACTGTACCTAATAACCTTGCTCTTATTCACATTTACTCTCAACTTTCTTCTTCCACACACTTTACCAAACTCAGTCACCAGCTTCTGCAGTTTCTCACATGAATCAGCCACCAGCGCTGTATCATCAGCGAACAACAACTGACTCACTTCCCAAGCTCTCTCATCCCCAACAGACTTCATACTTGCCCCTCTTTCCAGGACTCTTGCATTTACCTCCCTTACAACCCCATCCATAAACAAATTAAACATGTATATATATATATATATATATATATATATATATATATATATATATATATATATATATATATATATATTTTTTTTTTTTTTTTTTTTTTTTTATACTTTGTCGCTGTCTCCCGCGTTTGCGAGGTAGCGCAAGGAAACAGACGAAAGAAATGGCCCAACCCCCCCCCCCATACACATGTACATACACACGTCCACACACGCAAATATACATACCTACACAGCTTCCATGGTTTACCCCAGACGCTTCACATGCCTTGATTCAATCCACTGACAGCACGTCAAACCCTGTATACCACATCGCTCCAATTCACTCTATTCCTTGCCCTCCTTTCACCCTCCTGCATGTTCAGGCCCCGATCACACAAAATCTTTTTCACTCCATCTTTCCACCTCCAATTTGGTCTCCCTCTTCTCCTCGTTCCCTCCACCTCCGACACATATATCCTCTTGGTCAATCTTTCCTCACTCATTCTCTCCATGTGCCCAAACCATTTCAAAACACCCTCTTCTGCTCTCTCAACCACGCTCTTTTTATTTCCACACATCTCTCTTACCCTTACGTTACTTACTCGATCAAACCACCTCACACCACACATTGTCCTCAAACATCTCATTTCCAGCACATCCATCCTCCTGCGCACAACTCTATCCATAGCCCACGCCTCGCAACCATACAACATTGTTGGAACCACTATTCCTTCAAAAATACCCATTTTTGCTTTCCGAGATAATGTTCTCGACTTCCACACATTTTTCAAGGCTCCCAAAATTTTCGCCCCCTCCCCCACCCTATGATCCACTTCCGCTTCCATGGTTCATATATATATATATATATATATATATATATATATATATATATATATACACACACACGCGCACACACACACACACACATATATATATATATATATATATATATATATATATATATATATATATATATATATATATATATATATATATATATATATATATATATATATGTATATATATGTTTTGGGATCAGCTGAATGAGTGTGTTAGTGGTTTTGATGCACAAGACCAGGTTATAGTGATGTGTGATTTGAATGCAAAGGTGAGTAATGTGGCAGTAGAGGGAATAATTGGTATACATGGAGTGTTCAGTGTTGTAAATGGAAATGGTGAAGAGCTTGTATATTTATGTGCTGAAAAAGGACTGGTGATTGGGAATACCTGGTTTAAAAAGCGAAATATACATAAGTATACGTATGTAAATAGGAGAGATGGCCAGAGAGCGTTATTGGATTACGTGTTAATTGATAGACGCACGAAAGAAAATCTTTTGGATGTTAATGTGCTGAGAGGTGGAACTGGAGGGATGTCTGATCATTATCTTGTGTAGGCGAAGGTGAAGATTTGTGGTGGTTTTCAGAAAAGAAGAAAGAATGTTGGGGTGAAGAGAGTGGTGAGAGTAAGTGAGCTTGTGAAGGAGACTTGTGTGAGGAAGTACCTAGGAGAGACAGAGAATCTCTCTTTTTAGACCAGATATTCCCAATCACCAGTCCTTTTTCAGCACATAAATCTACAAGCTCTTCACCATTTCCATTTACAACACTGACCACTCCATGTATACCAATTATTCCCTCAACTGCCACATTACTCACCTTTGAATTCAAATCCCACATCACTATAACCCGGTCTTGTGCATCAACACCACTAACACACTCATTCAGCTACTCCCAAAACACTTGCCTCTCATGATCTTTCTTCTCATGCCCAGTTGCATATGCACCTATATACATATATATATATATATATATATATATATATATATATATATATATATATATATATATATATATATATATATATATATATATATATATATATATATATATATATATATATATATATATAAGTGGTTTGGGCACATGGAGAGAATGAGTGAGGAAAGATTGACCAAGAGGATATATGTGTCGGAGGTGGAGGGAACGAGGAGAAGAGGGAGACCAAATTGGAGGTGGAAAGATGGAGTGAAAAAGATTTTGTGTGATCGGGGCCTGAACATGCAGGAGGGTGAAAGGAGGGCAAGGAATAGAGTGAATTGGAGCGATGTGGTATACCGGGGTTGACGTGCTGTCAGTGGATTGAATCAAGGCATGTGAAGCGTCTGGGGTAAACCATGGAAAGCTGTGTAGGTATGTATATTTGCGTGTGTGGACGTATGTATATACATGTGTATGGGGGGGGGGTTGGACCATTTCTTTCGTCTGTTTCCTTGCGCTACCTCGCAAACGCGGCAGACAGCGACAAACTATAAAAAAAAGAAAAAAAAAAAAAATATATATATATATATATATATATATATATATATATATATATATATATATATATATATATATATATATATATATATATATATATATATATATATATATATGGATGGGGTTGTTAGGGTGGTGAATGCAAGAGTTTTGGAAAGAGGGGCAAGTATGAAGTCTGTTGGGGATGAGAGAGCTTGGAAAGAGAGTCAGTTGTTGTTCGCTGATGATACAGCGCTGGTGGCTGATTCATGTGAGAAACTGCAGAAGCTGGTGACTGAGTTTGGTAAAGTGTGTGAAAGAAGAAAGATAAGAGTAAATGTCAATAAGAGCAAGGTTATTAGGTACAGTAGGGATGAGGGTCAAGTCAATTGGGAGGTAAGTTTGAACGGAGAAAAACTGGAGGAACTAAAGTGTTTTAGATATCTGGGAGTGGATCTCGCAGCGGAAGGAACCATGGAAGCGAAAGTGGATCATAGGGTGGGGGAGGGGGCGAAAATTCTGGGAGCCTTGAAGAATGTGTGGAAGTCGAGAACATTATCTCGGAAAGCAAAAATGGGTATGTTTGAAGGAATAGTGGTTCCAACAATTTTGTATGGTTTGCGAGGCGTGGGCTATGGATAGAGTTATGCGCAGGAGGATGGATGTGCTGGAAATGAGATGTTTGAGGACAATGTGTGGTGTGAGGTGGTTTGATCGAGTAAGTAACGTAAGGGTAAGAGAGATGTGTGGAAATAAAAAGAGCGTGGTTGAGAGAGCAGAAGGGGGTGTTTTGAAATGGTTTCGGCACATGATGAGAATGAGTGAGGAACGATTGACCGAGAGGATATATGTGTCGGAGGTGGAGAGAACGAGGAGAAGTGGGAGACATAATTGGAGGTGGAAAGATTGAGTGGAAAAGATCTTGTGTGATCGGGGCCTGAACATGCAGGAGTGTGAAAGGCGCGCAAGGAATAGAGTGAATTTGATCGATGTGGTATACCGGGGTTGACGTGCTATTAGTGGATTGAATCAGGGCATGTGAAGCGTCTGGGGTAAACCATGGAAAGCTGTGTAGGTATGTATATTTGCGTGTGTGGACGTATGTATATACATGTGTATGGGGGTGGGTTGGGCCATTTCTTTCGTCTGTTTTCTTGCGCTACCTCGGAAACGCGGGAGACAGCGACAAAGCAAAAAAAAAAAAGAAAAATATATATATATATATATATATATATATATATATATATATATATATATATATACATTATCCTTGGGGATAGGGGATTAAGAATACTTCCCACGTATTCCCTGCGTGTCGTAGAAGGCGAATAAAAGGGGAGGGAGCGGGTGTCTGGAAATTCTCCCCTCTCGTTTTTTTTTAATTTTCCAAAAGAAGGAACAGAAGGGGAAAGGTGAGGATATTCCAAAAAAGGCCCAGTTCTCTGTTCCTAACGCTACCTCGCTAACGCGGGAAATGGCTAATAGTTTAAAATATATATATATATATATATATATATATATATATATATATATATATATTATATATATATATATATATATATATGTGACAGTATATGACAGAGTGTAAGAAAGTAAACTCTAGATTGATATGGGTAAAACTGAAAGTTGATAGAAAGAGATGGGTGATTAATGGTGCATATGCACCTGGGCATGAGAAGAAAGCTCATGAGAGGCAACTGCTTAGGGAGCAGCTGAATCAGTGTGTTAGTTGTTTTGATGCACAAGACCGGGTTATAGTGATCGGGGATTTGAACGCAAAGGTGAGTAATGTGGCAGTTGAGGAAATAATTGGTATACATGGGGGGTTCAGTGTTGTAAATCGAAATGGTGGAGAGCTCGTAGATTTATGTGCTCAAAGGACAGGTGATTGGGAATACCTGGTTTAAAAAGCTAGATATACATAAGTATACGTATGTAAGTAGTAGAGATGGCCAGAGAGCGTTTTTGAATTACGTGTTAATTGATAGGCTCCCGAAAGAGAGACTTTTGGATGTTAATGTGCTGAAAGTTGCAACTGGAGGGATGTCTGATCGTTACCTTGTGGAGGCGAAGGTGAAGATTTGTATGGGTTTTCAGAAAAGAAGAGAGAATGTTGGGGTGAAGAGAGTTGTGAGAGTAATTGAGCTTGGGAAGGAGACTTGTGTGAGGAAGTACCAGGGAGACTGATTACAGAAAGGAAAAGAGGTGAGAACAAAGGAGGTAAGGGGAGTGGGGGAGGAATGGGATGTATTTGGGGAAGCAGTGATGGCTTGCGCAAAGGATGCTTGTGGCATGAGAAGCGTGCGAGGTGGGTTGATTAGAAAGGGTAGTGAGTGGTGGGATGAAGAAGTATGATTACTATTGAAAGAGAAGAGAGAGGCATTTGGACGATTTTTTTGCAGGGAAAAGATGCAAATGAGTGGGACATGTATAAAAGAAAGAGGCAGGAGGTCAAGAGAAAGGATTCATGAGGTGAAAATGAAGGCAAATGAGAGTTGCGGTGAGAGTGTATCATTAAATTCAGCGCGGAATAAAAAGATGTTTTGGAAGGAGGTAAATAAAGAGCGTAAGACAAGAGAGCAAATGGGAACTTCAGTGAAGTGGGCTAATGGGTAGGTGATGACAAGTAGTGGTGATGTGAGAAGGAGATGGAGTGAGTATTTTTAAGGTGTGTTGAATGTGTTTGATGATGGAATGGCAGAAATAGAGTGTCTTTGCTTAAATGAAACCCGGCAAGGCAGCAGGTTTGGATGGCATTGCAGCGGAATAAATGAAAAAAGGGGGTGACTGTATTGCTGACTGGTTGGTAAGGTTATTTAATGTATGTATGATTGATGGTGAGGTGCCTGAGGATTAGCGGAATGCTTGCATAGTGACATTGTACAAAGGCAAAGGGGATAAGAGTGAGTGCTCAAATTACAGAGGTATAAGTTTGTTGAGTATTCCTGGTAAATTGTATGGGAGGGTATTGATTGAGAGGGTGAAGGCATGTACAGAGCATCAGATTAGAGAAGAGTAGTGTGGTTTCAGAAGTGGTAGAGGATGTGTGGATCAGGTGTTTGCTTTGAAGAATGTATGTGAGAAATATTTAGAAAAGCGAATGGATTTGTATGTAGTATTTATGGATCTGGTGAAGGCATATGATAGAGTTGATAGAGATGCTCTTTGGAAGGTATTAATAGGAGGTAAGTTGTTAGAAGCAGTGAAGAATTTTTATCTCGGATGTAAGGCATATGTACGTGTAGGAAGAGAGGAAAGTGATTGGTTCTCAGTGAATGTAATTTTCGGCAGGGGTGTGTGATGTCTCCATGGTTGTTTAATTTTCTATGGATGGGGTTGTTAGGGAGGTGAATGCAAGACTTTTTGAAAGAGCGGCAAGTATGCAGTCTGTTGTGGATGAGAGAGCTTGGGAAATGAGTCAGTTGTTGTTCGCTGATGATGCAGCGTTGGTGGCTGATTCATGTAAGAAACTGCAGAAGCTGGTGAATGAGTTTGGTAAAGTGTGTGAAAGAAGAAAGGTTAAGAGTAAATATAATTAAGAGCAAGGTTATTAGGTACAGTAGTGTTGAGGGTCAAGTCAATTGGGAGGTAAGTTTGAATGGAGATAAACTGAGGGAAGTAAAGTGTTTTAGATATCTGAGAGGTGATCTGGCAGCGGATGGAACCATGGAAGCGGAAGTGAAACATAGGATGGGGGAGGGGGCGAAAATTCTGGGAGCCTTGAAGAATGTTTGGAAGTCGAGAACAATATCTCGGAAAGCAAAAATGGATATCTTTGAAGGAATATTGGTTCCTACAATGTTGTATAGTTGCGAGGCGTAGGCTGTGGATAGAATTATGCGCAGGAGGGTGGATGTGTTGGAAATGAGATGTTTGAGGACAATATGTGGGGTGAGGTCGTTTGATCGTGTATGCAATGTAAGGGTAAGAGAGATGAGTGGAAATAAAAAGAGTGTTGTTGAGAGAGCAGAAGAGGGTGTTTTGAAATGGTTTGGGCACATGGAGAGAATGAGTGAGGAAAGATTGACCTAGAGGATATATGTGTCAGAGGTGGAGGGAACTAGGAGAAATGGGAGACCAAATTAGAGGTGGAAAGATGGAGTGAAAAAGATTTTGAGTGACCGGTGCCTGAACATGCAGGAGGGTGAAAGGCGTGGAAGGAATAGAGTGAATTGGAACGATGTGGTATACCGTGGTCGACGTGCTGTCAATGGATTGAACCAGGGCATGTGAAACGTCTAGGGTAAACCATGGAAAGTTGTGTGGGGCCTCGATGTGGAAAGGGAGCTGTGGTTTCGGTGTATTATTACATAACAGCTAGAGACTGAGTGTGAATAAATGTGGCCTTTGTTGTCTTTTCCTAGCGCTACCTCGCACACATGAGGGGGGGGGAGGTCGTTATTCCATGTGTGGCGAGGTGGCGATGAGAATAAATAAAGGCAGACAGTATGAATTATGTAAATGTGTACATATGTATATGTCTCTGTGTGTATATATATATGTGTACATTGAGATGTATAGGTATGTTTATTTGCGTGGTTCCATCCGCTGCCAGATCCACTCCTACATATCTAAAACACTTTACTTCCTCCAGTTTTTCTTCATTCAAACTTACCTCCCAATTGACTTGACCCTGAACCCTACTGTACCTAAAAACCTTGCTCTTATTAACATTTACTCTTAACTTTCTTCTTTCACAGACTTTAACAAACTCAGTCACCAGATTCTGCAGTATTATGGTGTGGAACAGATCTTCAGAAAAGAATTAAGAAACATTGTAACACAAACCTCGCCAGGTGGTAGTGACCCGCAGTGCATCGAGATAGACTTCCCCAGAACTTTTTTAAAGGGGAAGTAAATGTTTATAGTTGTGTTACTGGAGTGATAGTTTTCATACAATGTGCTCTGACAAGAAAATAGTGAAACTGGAAAAGAATGTAGCTTAAACATTGAAGCTTATTCTTTCATTGAAATGTGAACAAAAGGAGCATTTTTTCAAAGTCATAGAGATGGAAAGCAAAACGGTGTTTTTCATGAATGTACTGGAGAACCTGAGGTCCAGATAAACTTTTGGTCTGTCAAGACTTTATCATGGCAGATGACCAACTACCTACCCTCATGTATCGAAGATATAGTTTGTACTTTGTGTAGTGAAGACAATTGAGAAACATCATAAGCCAATATTACAGTTTCATGATAAGAGAAAAAGTCGACCAGGCAGTATGGTACAGTGGTTAAATTGATGAAAACTACTATTGACGCTGGTGTAAATAAATTACACGTTTACCTTTTACATAGCCAGAGGTTGAACCATTATGTGACACTCATTTATCATTTCATTTCAGCTAGAAGTTTCAGTTTTCTAAATTAATTCGAACATTTTTCATATATACATATATATATATATATATATATATATATATATATATATATATATATATATATATATATATATATATATATATATATATATATATATATATATATATCCTTGTATTTTAACTTTCTAAAATGCAATTGAGTGGGAGATGTATAAAAGAAAGAGACAGGAGGTCAAGAGAAAGGTGCAAGAGGTGAAAAAGAGGGCAAATGAGAGTTGGGGTGAGAGAGTATCATTAAATTTTAGGGAGAATAAAAAGATGTTCTGGAAGGAGGTAAACAAAGTGCGTAAGACAAGGGAGCAAATGGGAACTTCAGTGAAGGGCGCAAATGGGGAGGTGATAACAAGTAGTGGTGATGTGAGAAGGAGATGGAGTGAGTATTTCGAAGGTTTGTTGAATGTGTTTGATGATAGAGTGGCAGATATAGGGTGTTTTGGTCGAGGTGGTGTGCAAAGTGAGAGGGTTAGGGACAATGATTTGGTAAACAGAGAAGATGTAGTAAAAGCTCTGCGGAAGATGAAAGCCGTCAAGGAAGCAGGTTTGGATGTTATTGCAGTGGAATTTATTAAAAAAAGTGGGTGACTGTACCATTGACTGGTTGGTAAGGTTATTTAATGTATGTATGACTCATGGTGAGGTGCCTGAGGATTGGCGGAATGCGTGCATAGTGCCATTGTACAAAGGCAAAGGGGATAAGAGAGAGTGCTCAAATTACAGAGGTATAAGTTTGTTGAGTATTCCTGGTAAACTATAAGGGAGGGTATTGATTGAGAGGCTGAAGGCATGTACCGAGCATCAGATTGGGGAAGAGCAGTGTGGTTTCAGAAGTGGTAGAGGATTTGTGGATCAGGCGTTTGTTTTGAAGAATGTATGTGAGAAATACTTAGAAAAGCAAATGGATTTGTATGTAGCATTTATGGATCTGGAGAAGGCATATGATAGAGTTGATAGAGATGCTCTGTGGAAGGTATTAAGAATATATGGTGTGGGAGGCAAGTTGTTAGAAGCAGTTACAAGTTTTTATCGAGGATGTAAGGCATGTGTACGTGTAGGAAGAGAGGAAAGTGATTGGTTCTCAGTGAATGTAGGTTTGCGGCAGGGGTGTGTGATGTCTCCATGGTTATTTAATTTGTTTATGGATGGGGTTGTTAGGGAGGTGAATGCAAGAGTTTTAGAAAGAGGGGCAAGTATTAAGTCTGTTGGGGATGAGAGAGCTTGGGAAGTGAGTCAGTTGTTGTTTGCTGATGATACAGCGCTGGTGGCTGATTCATGTGAGAAACTGCAGAAGCTGGTGACTGAGTTTGGTAAAGTGTCTGCAAGAAGAAAGTTAAGAATAAATGTGAATAGGAGCAAGGTTATTAGGTACAGTAGGGTTGAGGGTCAAGTCAATTGGGAGGTAAGTTTGAATGGAGAAAAACTGTATGAAGTAAAGTGTTTTAGATATCTGGGAGTGGATCTGGCAGCGGATGGAACCATGGAAGCGGAAGTGGATCATAGGGTGGGGGAGGGTGCGAAAATCCTGGGAGCCTTGAAGAATGTGTGGAAGTCGAGAACATTATCTCGGAAAGCAAAAATGGGTATGTTTGAAGGAATAGTGGTTCCAACAGTGTTGTATGGTTGCGAGGCGTGGGCTATAGATAGAGTTGTGCGCAGGAGGGTGGATGTGCTGGAAATGAGATGTTTGAGGACAGTGTGTGGTGTGAGGTGGTTTGATCGAGTAAGTAACGTAAGGGTAAGAGAGATGTGTGGAAATAAAAAGAGCGTGGTTGAGAGAGCAGAAGAGGATGTTTTGAAATGGTTTGGGCACATGGAGAGAATGAGTGAGGAAAGATTGACCAAGAGGATATATGTGTCGGAGGAAGAGGGAACGAGGAGAAGTGGGAGATCAAATTGGAGGTGGAAAGATGGAGTGAAAAAGATTTTGTGTGATCGGGGCCTGAACATTCAGGAGGGTGAAAGGAGGGCAAGGAATAGAGTGAATTGGATTGATCTGGTATACCGGGGTTGACGTGCTGTCAGTGGATTGAATCAGGGAATGTGAAGCGTCTGGGTATATCATGGAAAGCTGTGTAGGTATGTATATTTATGTGTGTGGACGTATGTTTATACATGTGTATGGGGGCGGGTTGGGCCATTTCTTTCGTCTGTTTCCTTGCGCTACCTCGCAAACGCGGGAGACAGCGACAAAGCAAAAAAAAAAAAAAAAAAATATATATATATATATATATATATATATATATATATATATATATATATATATATATATATATATATATATATATATATATATATATATATATCATTTTATTATTTTATTTTTCTTTGTGGCTGGGTCCATCGGTAGCAAGTTAACGCAAGGTAACAGACGGAAGAATAGCCCAACCCACCCACATACACATGTATATACATACACGTCCACACGCGTAAATATACATACCTATACATCTCAATGTACACATATATATACATACACAGACATATACATACATACACATGTACATAATTCATACTTTCTGCCTTCATTTATTCCCATCGCCACCACGCCACATATGGAATAACAACCCCCTCCCCACTCATTTGTGCGAGGTAACGCTAGGAAAAGACAACAAAGGCCCCATTCGTTAACACTCAATCTCTAGCTGTCATATAATAATTCACCGAAACTACAGCTCCCTTTCCACATCCAGGCACCACAGAACTTTCCTTGGTTTACCCCAGACGCCTCACATGCCCTGGTTCAATCCACTGACAGCACGTCGACCAAGGTATACCACATCGTTTCAATTCACAGCATTCCTTGCAAGCCTTTCTGCTCCTGCATGTTCAGGCCCCGATCACTCAAAATCTTTTTCACTCCATCTTTCCACCTCTAATTTGGTCTCCCACTTTTCCTTGTTCCCTCCACCTCTGACACATATATACTTTTCGTCAATCTTTCCTCACTCATTCTCTCCATGTAACAAAACCATTTCAAAACACGCTCTTCTGCTCTCTCAAGCACACTCTTTTTATTTCCACACATCTCTCTTACTCTTACTTTACTTACTCGATTAAACCATCTCGCACCACATATTGTCCTCAAACATCCACCCTCCTGCGCACAACTCTATCCATAGCCCACGCCTCGCAACCATACAATATTGTTGGAACCACTATCGTTCAAACATACCCATCTTTGTTTTCGGAGATAATGTTCTCGACTTCCAAACGTTCTTCAAGGCCCCTAAAATTCTCGCCCCCTCCCCCACCCTATGATTTACTTCCGCTTCCATGTTTCCATCCGCTGCCTGATCCACTCCCAGATATCGGAAACACTTTACTTCATCAAGTTTATGTCCATTCAAACCTACCTCCTAGTTGACTTGACCCTCAACCCTACTGTACCTAATAAGCTTGCTCTAATTCACATTTACTCTTAACTTTCTTCTTTCACACACTTTACTAAACTCAGTCACCAGCTTCTGCAGTTTCTCACATGAATCAGCCACCAGCGCTGCATCATCAGCGAACAACAACTGACTTACTTCTCAAGCCCTCTCATCCACAACAGACTGCATACTTACCCCTCTTTCAAAAACTCTTGCATTCACCTCCCTAACAACCCCATTAATAAGCAAATTAAACAAGTATGGAGACATCACACACCCCTGCCGCAAACCTACATTCACTGAGAACCAATCACTTTCCTCTCTTCCTACACGTACATATGCCTTACATCCTCGATAAAAACTTTTCACTGCTTCTAACAACTTGCCACCCACACCATATATTCTTAATACCTTCCAGAGAGCATCTCTATCAACTCTATGATATGCCTTCTCCAGATCCATAAATGCTACATAAAAATCCATTTGCTTTTCTAAGTATTTCTCACATACATTCTTCAAAGCAAACACCTGATCCACACATCCTCTACCACTTCTGAAACCACACTGCTCTTCCCCAATCTGATGCTCTGTACATACCTTCACCCTATCAATCAATACCCTACCATATAGTTTACCAGGAATACTCAACAAACTTATACCTCTGTAATTTGAGCACTCACTCTTATCCCCTTTGCCTTTGTACAATGGCACTATGTAAGCATTCCGCCAATCCTCGGGCACCTCACCATGAATCATACATACATTAAATAACCTTACCAACCAATCAACAATACAGTCACCCCTTTTTTTAATAAATTCCAGTGCAATAGCATCCAAACCTGCTGCCTTGCCGGCTTTCATCTTCTGCAAAGCTTTTACTACCTCTTCTCTGTTTATCAAATCATTTTCCCTAACCATCTCACTTTGCACACCACCTCGACGAAATCACCTTGTATCTGCCACTCTATCATCAAACACATTCAACAAACCTTCAAAATAATCACTCCATCTCTTTCTCACATCACCACTTCTTGTTATCAACTTCCCAATAGCCCCATCCACTGAAGTTCCCGTTTGCTCCTTGTCTTACGAACTTTATTTACCTCCTTCCAAAACATCTTTGTATTCTCCCTAAAATTTAATGATACTCTCTCACCTCAACTCTCATTTGCCCTCTTCTTCACCTCTTGCACTTTTCTCTTGACCTCCTGCCTCTTTCTTGTATACATCTCCTACTCATTTTCATTTTTTCCCTGCAAAAATCGTCCAAATGCCTCTCTCTTCTCTTTCACTGATAATCTTACATCTCATCCCAGCACTGACAACCCTTTCTAATCAACCCACCTCCCACGCTTCTCATGCCACAAGCATCTTTTGCGCAAGCAATCACTGCTTCCCTAAATACATTCCATTCCTCCCCCACTCCCCTTACCTCCTTTGTTCTCACCTTTTTCCATTCTGTACTCAGTCTCTTCTAGTACTTCCTCACACAAGTCTCCTTTCCAAGCTCACTTACTCCCACCACTCTCTTCACCCCAACATTCTCTCTTCTTTTCTGAAAACCACTAGAAATCTTCACCTTCACCTCCACAAGATAATGATCAGACATCCCTCCAGTTGCACCTCTCAGCACATTAACATCCAACAGTCTCTCTTTCGCACGACTATCAATCAACACTTAGTCCAATAACGCTCTCTGGTCATCTCTCCTACTTACATAAGTATACTTATGTATCTCTCGCTTTTTAAACCAGGTATTCCCAATCACCAGTCCTTTTTCAGCACATAAATCTACAAGCTCTTCACCAATTTCCATTTACAACACTGAACACCCCCATGTATACCAATTACTCCCCTATTGCAAAATTACTCACCTTTGCATTTAAATCACCTATCACTATAACCTGGTCTTGTGCATCAAAACCACTAATACACTCATTCAACTGCTCCCAAAACACTTGCCTCTCATGATCTTTCTTCTCATTCCCAGGTGCATATGCACCAATAATCACCCATCTCTCTCCATCAACTTTCAGTTTTACCCATATCAATCTAGAATTTACTTTCTTACACTCCATCACCTACTCCCACATCTCCTGTTTCAGGAGTAGTGCTACTCCTTCCCTTGCTCTTGTCCTCTCACTAACCCCTGACTTTACTCCCAAGACATTCCCAAACCACTCTTCCCCTTTACCCTTGAGCTTCGTTTCACTCAGAGCCAAGACATCCATGTTCCCTTCCTCAAACATACTACCTATCTGTCCTTGTTTCTCTTCTTGGTTATATCCACACACATTTAAACACCCCAATCTGACCGTTCGAGGAGGATGAGCATTTCCCGCGTGACTCTTCCTCTGATTCCCCGTTTAGAAAATTAAAATAGAAGGAGGGGAGGTTCTGTGGCCTCCGCTCCTGTCCCCTTTAGTCGCCTTCTACGACACGTGAGGAATGAGTGGGAAGTATTCTTTCTCCCCTATCCCCAGGAATAATTTATATATATATATATATATATATATATATATATATATATATATATATTTATATATATATATATATACATATATATATATATATATATATATATATATATATATATATATAAATATATATATATATATATAGATATATACATATATATATATGCATATATATTATATATATGCATATATATATATATATATATATATATATATATATATATATATATATATCTATATATATATATATATATATATATATATATATATATATATATATATATATGTATATATATTAATATATATATATATGTATATATATATATATATATATATATATATATATATATATATATATATATATATATATATATATATATATATATATATATATATTTTTATATATATATATATATATATATATATATATATATATATATATATATATATATATATATATATATATATATATATATATATATATATATATATATATATATATATATATATATATATATATATATATAAATATATATATATATACGTATATATATATATATATATATATATATATATATATATATATATATATATATATATATATATATATATATATATATATATATATATATATATATATATATATATATATATATATATATATATATATATATATATATATATATATATATATATATATATATATATATATATATATATATATATATATATATATATATATATATATATATATATATATATATATATATATATATATATATATATATATATATATATATATATATATATATATATATATATATATATATATATATATATATATATATATATATATATATATATATATATATATGTATATATATATATATATATATTTATATATATATATATATATATATATATATATATATATATATATATATATATATACATATATATATATATATATATATATATATATATATATATATATATATATATATATATATATATATATATATATATATATATATATATATATATATATATATATATATATATATATATATATCGAGGATGTAAGGCATGTGTACGTGTAGGAAGAGAGGAAAGTGATTGGTTCTCAGTGAATGTAGGTTTGCGGCAGGGGTGTGTGATGTCTCCATGGTTGTTTAATTTGTTTATGGATGGGGTTGTTAGGGAGGTAAATGTAAGAGTTTTGGAAAGAGGGGCAAGTATGAAGTCTGTTGGGGATGAGAGAGCTTGGGAAGTGAGTCAGTTGTTGTTCGCTGATGATACAGCGCTGGTGGCTGATTCATGTGAGAAACTGCAGAAGCTGGTGACTGAGTTTGGTAAAGTGTGTGGAAGAAGAAAGTTAAGAGTAAATGTGAATAAGTGCAGGGTTATTAGGTACAGTAGGGTTGAGGGTCAAGTCAATTGGGAGGTGAGTTTGAATGGAGAAAAACTGGAGGAAGTGAAGTGTTTTAGATATCTGGGAGTGGATCTGGCAGCGGATGGAACCATGGAAGCGGAAGTGGATCATAGGGTGGGGGAGGGGGCGAAAATTCTGGGAGCCTTGAAGAATGTGTGGAAGTCGAGAACATTATCTTGGAAAGCAAAAATGGGTATGCTTGAAGGAATAGTGGTTCTAACAATGTTGTATGGTTGCGAGGCGAGGGCTATGGATAGAGTTGTGCGCAGGAGGATGGATGTGCTGGAAATGAGATGTTTGAGGACAATGTGTGGTGTGAGGTGTTTGATCGAGTGAGTAACGTAAGGGTAAGAGAGATGTGTGGAAATAAAAAGAGCGTGGTTGAGAGAGCAGAAGAGGGTGTTTTGAAGTGGTTTGGGCACATGGAGAGGATGAGTGAGGAAAGATTGACCAAGAGGATATATGTGTCGGCGGTGGAGGGAGCAAGGAGAAGAGGGAGACCAAATTGGAGGTGGAAAGATGGAGTGAAAAAGATTTTGTGTGATCGGGGCCTGAACATGCAGGAGGGTGAAAGGAGGGCAAGGAATAGAGTGAATTGGAGCGATGTGGTATACCGGGGTTGACGTGCTGTCAGTGGATTGAATCAAGGCATGTGAAGCGTCTGGGGTAAACCATGGAAAGCTGTGTAGGTATGTATATTTGCGTGTGTGGACGTATGTATATACATGTGTATGGGGGGGGGGGGTTGGGCCATTTCTTTCGTCTGTTTCCTTGCGCTACCTCGCAAACGCGGGAGACAGCGACAAAGTATAAAAAAAAAAAAAATATATATATATTTTTTTTTTTTTTTTTTATACCGCGTCGCTGTCTCCCGCGGTTGCGAGGTAGCGCAAGGAAACAGACGAAAGAAATGGCCCAACCCCCCCCCCATACACATGTACATACACACGTCCACACACGCAAATATACATACCTACACAGCTTTCCATGGTTTACCCCGGACGCTTCACATGCCTTGATTCAATCCACCGACAGCACGTCAACCCCTGTATACCACATCGCTCCAATTCACTCTATTCCTTGCCCTCCTTTCACCCTCCTGCATGTTCAGGCCCCGCTCACACAAAATCCTTTTCACTCCATCTTTCCACCTCCAATTTGGTCTCCCTCTTCTCCTCGTTCCCTCCACCTCCGACACATATATCCTCTTGGTCAATCTTTCCTCACTCATTCTCTCCATGTGCCCAAACCATTTCAAAACACCCTCTTCTGCTCTCTCAACCACGCTCTTTTTATTTCCACACATCTCTCTTACCCTTACGTTACTTCCTCGATCAAACCACCTCACACCACACATTGTCCTCAAACATCTCATTTCCAGCACATCCATCCTCCTGCGCACAACTCTATCCATAGCCCACGCCTCGCAACCATACAACATTGTTGGAACCACTATTCCTTCAAACATACCCATTTTTGCTTTCCGAGATAATGTTCTCGACTTCCACACATTTTTCAAGGCTCCCAAAATTTTCGCCCCCTCCCCCACCCTATGATCCACTTCCGCTTCCATGGTTCCATCCGCTGACAGATCCACTCCCAGATATCTAAAACACTTCACTTCCTCCAGTTTTTCTCCATTCAAACTCACCTCCCAATTGACTTGACCCTCAACCCTACTGTACCTAATAACCTTGCTCTTATTCACATTGGGGAAGATCAGTGTGGTTTCAGAAGTGGTAGAGGATGTGTGGATCAGGTGTTTGCTTTGAAGAATGTATGTGAGAAATACTTAGAAAAGCAAATGGATTTGTATGTAGCATTTATGGATCTGGAGAAGGCATATGATAGAGTTGATAGAGATGCTCTGTGGAAGGTATTAAGAATATATGGTGTGGGAGGCAAGTTGTTAGAAGCAGTGAAAAGTTTTTATCGAGGATGTAAGGCATGTGTACGTGTAGGAAGAGAGGAAAGTGATTGTTTCTCATTGAATGTAGGTTTGCGGCAGGGGTGTGTGATGTCTCCATGGTTGTTTAATTTGTTTATGGATGGGGTTGTTAGGGAGGTAAATGCAAGAGTCTTGGAAAGAGGGGCAAGTATGAAGTCTGTTGGGGATGAGAGAGCTTGGGAAGTGAGTCAGTTGTTGTTCGCTGATGATACAGCGCTGGTGGCGGATTCATGGGAGAAACTGCAGAAGCTGGTGACGGAGTTTGGTAAAGTGTGTGGAAGAAGAAATATATATATATATATATATATATATATATATATATATATATATATATATATATATATATATATATATGTGTGTGTGTGTGTGTGTGTGTATATATGTTGATGGAACTGATGTAGGAGGTACTCTGTTACCTGTGCGAGAGAAATCGTGTGACTTCAGTATCCTTCCGTATTGGTAACCTGTAACTAATACGTGATCACCTCGTCGAACAAGTGAGTCGAGTATGTCTTTAAACTCAACGGACCTGACGTACTTGATGCGTGTGTCCTCGGAGTCTGCGATCTCTCGGAAAATACCAGACTTCATGGACTTGAAAAGATAAACGTTTTTCTTAGAAAAACATTTCGAGGAAAAACATTGTTTATCACTAAGACAAAAAAAACGTTACTACGCTCAATAAAATCTCAAAGGTTCTCCCGTACCTACAGCAATAGGTGATAGATGCAGGTAGATTACGAGACATGAATTAATTGCACGATTATCATTAAAAGATTCTTAAGAATATCAAGTAAATATTATTAACCCTTATTTATATTTTCACTTTCATCCTAATCAATCATACATAACCCATGCAAAAACTTGGAAGACAAAGATGTGGATGAGGAAGGTGAGCAAGGTCATACATGGGTAAAGTTTTCTGGGGTATATAAGAAAAAGCTGGGTGTAATCATTTTGCTCTTGTGTGACGTTTGATCATTTGAATCTAGTTATCTGGAAAAGGTGGTCGAAGTAACTATTCGAAATGAACGCTTGGAACAGATGAAGGTAAGCAAGTATGAATATATGCAGCAGCAGAACCAAGAATCAGGACACAATTGGCGACTTGTGGCAACACCCCCACTAGTAAACACGAAGATGACAGTGAAAAGTCATAACCTGAAGTGGAACATTTGTGACATAGCTTGTGATTGGACGACGTATCGCAGTCTCAGTCACTGCCATGTAGTTATATATTGGGGAGGGTTCTGTTTAGTAATATTCTGTGTCCTGGAAGTGAATATATATATATATATATATATATATATATATATATATATATATATATATATATATATATATATATATATATATATATATATATATATACATATATATTTTTTTTTCTTTTTTCTGCCGCTGTCTCCCGCGTTTGCGAGGTAGCGCAAGGAAACAGACGAAAGAAAAGGCTCAACCCACCCCCATACACATGTATATACATACACGTCCACACACGCAAATATACATACCTACACAGCTTTCCATGGTTTACCTCAGACGCTTCACATGCCCTGATTCAATCCACTGACAGCACGTCAACCCGGTATGCCACATCGATCCAATTCACTCTATTCCTTGCCCTCCTTTCACCCTCCTGCATGTTCAGGCCCCGATCACACAAAATCTTTTTCACTCCATCTTTCCACCTCCAATTTGGTCTCCCACTTCTCCTCGTTCCCTCCACCTCCGACACATATATCCTCTTGGTCAATCTTTCCTCACTCATTCTCTCCATGTGCCCAAACCATTTCAAAACACCCTCTTCTGCTCTGTCAACCAAGCTCTTTCTATTTCCAAACATCTCTCTTACCCTTACGTTACTCACTCGATCAAACCACCTCACACCACACATTGTCCTCAAACATCTCATTTCTAGAACATCCACCCTCCTGAGCACAGCTCTATCCATAGCCCACGCCTCGCAACCATACAACATTGTTGGAACCACTATTCCTTCAAACATACCCATTTTTGCTTTCCGAGATAATGTTCTCGACTTCCACACATTCTTCAAGGCTCCCAGGATTTTTGCCCCCTCCCCCACCCAATGATCCACTTCCGTTTCCATGGTTTCATCCGCTGCCAGATCCACTTCCAGATATCTAAAACACTTTACTTCCTCCAGTTTTTCTCCATTCAAATTTACCTCCCAATTGACTTGACCCTCAACACTACTGTACCTAATAACCTTGCTCTTATTCACATTTACTCTTAACTTTCTTCTTTCACACACTTTACCAAACTCAGTCACCAGCTTCTGCAGTTTCTCACATGAATCAGCCAACAGCGCTGTATCATCAGCGAACAACAACTGACTCACTTCCCAAGCTCTCTCATCCCCAACAGACTGCATACTTGCCCCTCTTTCAAAAACTCTTGCATTTGCCTCCCTAACAACCCCATCCATAAACAAATTAAACAACCATGGGGACATCACACACCCCTGCCGCAAACCTACATTCACTGAGAACCAATCACTTTCCTCTCTTCCTACAAGTACACATGCCTTACATCCTCGATAAAAACTTTTCACTGCTTCTAACAGCTTGCCTCCCACACCTTATATTCTTAATACCTTCCACAGAGCATCTCTATCAACTCTATCATATGCCTTCTCCAGATCCATAAATGCTACATACAAATCCATTTGCTTTTCTAAGTATTTCTCACATACATTCTTCAAAGCAAACACCTGATCTGCACATCCTCTACCACTTCTGAAACCAAATATATATATATATATATATATATATATATATATATATATATATATATATATATATATATATATATATATATATATATATATATATATATATATATATATATATGTCATATATATACACATATATATATATATATATATATATATATATATATATATATATATATATATATATATATATATATATATATATATATATATATATATATATATATATATATATATATATGTATATATGTATTCCTCACGGGTCCTAGAAGGCGACTACAGGGGATGGGAGCGGGCGGCCAGAAATCCTCCCCTCCTTGTATTTCTAACTTTCTAAAAAATAGGAAACAGAAGGAGGAAAGCGGGGAGTGCTCATCCTCCTCGTAGACTCAGGTTGGGGTGTCTAAATGTGTGTGGATGTAACCAAGATGTGAAAAAAGGAGAGATAGGTAGTAAGTTTGAGGAAAGGAACCTGGATGTTTTGGCTCTGAGTGAAACGAAGCTCAAGGGTAAAGGGGAAGAGTGGTTTGGGAATGTCTTAGGAGTAAAGTCAGGGGTTAGTGAGAGGACAAGAGCAAGGGAAGGAGTAGCAGTACTCCTGAAACAGGAGTTGTGGGAGTATGTGATAGAATATAAGAAAGTAAATTCTCGATTAATATGGGTAAAACTGAAAGTTAATGGAGAGAGATGGGTGATTATTGGTGCATATGCACCTGGGCATGAGAAGAAAGATCATGAGATGCAAGTGTTTTGGGAGCAGCTGAATGAGTGTGTTAGTGGTTTTGATGCACGAGACCGGGTTATAGTGATGGGTGATTTAAATGCAAAGGTGAATAATGTGGCAGTTGAGGGAATAATTGGTATACATGGGGTGTTAAGTGTTGTAAATGGAAATGGTGAAGAGCTTGTAGATTTATGTGCTGAAAAAGGATTGTTGATTGAGAATACCTGGTTTAAAAAGCGAGATATACATAAGTACACGTATGTAAGTAGGAGAGATGTCCAGAGAGCGTTATTGGATTACGTGTTAATTGACAGGCGCGCGAAAGAGAGACTTTTGGATGTAAATGTGCTGAGAGGTGCAACTGGAGGGATGTCTGATCATTATCTTGTGGAGGCGAAGGTGAAGATTTGTATGGGTTTTCAGAAAAGAAGAGTGAATGTTGGGTGAAGAGGGTGGTGAGAGTAAGTGAGCTTGGGAAGGAGACTTGTGTGAGGAAGTACCAGGAGAGACTGAGTACAGAATGGAAAAAGGTGAGAACAATGGAATTAAGGGGAGTGGGGGAGGAATGGGATGTATTTAGGGAATTAGTGATGGATTGTGCAAAAGATGCTTGTGGCATGAGAAGTCAGTTGGGGATGAGAGAGCTTGGGAAGTGAGTCAGTTGTTGTTCGCTGATGATACAGCGCTGGTGGCTGATTCATGTGAGAAACTGCAGAAGCTGGTGACTGAGTTTGGTAAAGTGTGTGAAAGAAGAAAGTTAAGAGTAAATGTGAATAAGAGCAAGGTTATTAGGTACAGTAGGGTTGAGGGTCAAGTCAATTGGGAGGTGAGTTTGAATGGAGAAAAACTGGAGGAAGTGAAGTGTTTTAGATATCTGGGAGTGGATCTGGCAGCGGATGGAACCATGGAAGCGGAAGTGGATCATAGGGTGTGGGAGGGGGCGAAAATTCTGGGGGCCTTGAAGAATGTGTGGAAGTCGAGAACATTATCTCGGAAAGCAAAAATGGGTATGTTTGAAGGAATAGTGGTTCCAACAATGTTGTATGGTTGCGAGGCGTGGGCTATGGATAGAGTTGTGCGCAGGAGGATGGATGTGCTGGAAATGAGATGTTTGAGGACAATGTGTGGTGCGAGGTGGTTTGATCGAGTGAGTAACGTAAGGGTAAGAGAGATGTGTGGAAATAAAAAGAGCGTGGTTGAGAGAGCAGAAGAGGGTGTTTTGAAGTGGTTTGGGCACATGGAGAGAATGAGTGAGGAAAGATTGACTAAGAGGATATATGTGTCTGAGGTGGAGGGAACGAGGAGAAGAGGGAGACCAAATTGGAGGTGGAAAGATGGAGTGAAAAAGATTTTGTGTGATCGGGGCCTGAACATGCAGGAGGGTGAAAGGAGGGCAAGGAATAGAGTGAATTGGAGCGATGTGGTATACCGGGGTTGACGTGCTGTCAGTGGATTGAATCAAGGCATGTGAAGCGTCTGGGGTAAGCCATGGAAAGCGGTGTAGGTATGTATATTTGCGTGTGTGGACGTATGTATATACATGTGTATGGGGGGGGTTGGGCCATTTCTTTCGTCTGTTTCCTTGAGCTACCTCGCAAACGCGGGAGACAGCGACAAAGTATAATAAAAAAGATAAAATGATAATAATATATATATATATATATATATATATATATATATATATATATATATATATATATATATATATATATATATATATATATATATATATATATATATATATATATATGTATATATATATATATATATATATATATATATATATATATATATATATATATATATATATATATATATATATATATATATATATATATATATATATATATATATATATATATATATATATATATATATATATATATATATATATATATATATATATAAATGTATGTATCTCCCTTATCCCTGGCGATAGGGGAGAAAGAATACTTCCCACGCATTCCTCACGTGTCGTAGAAGTCGACTGTAGGGGACGGGAGCGGGAGGCCAGAAACCCTCCCCTCCTTGTATTTTAACTTTCTAAAACGGGAAACAGAAGAAGGAGTCACGCGAGGAGTGCTCATCCTCCTCCAAGGCTCAGATTGGGGTGTCTAAATGTGTGTGGATGTAACCAAGATGAGAAAAAAGGAGAGATAGGTAGGATGTTTGAGGAAAGGAACCTGGATGTTTTGGCTCTGAGTGAAACGAAACTCAAGGGTAAAGGGGAAGAGTGGTTTGGGAATGTCTTGGGAGTGAAGTCAGGGGTTAGTGAGAGGACAAGAGCAAGGGAATGAGTAGCACTACTAATGAACCAGGAGTTGTGGGAGTATGTGATAGAGTGTAAGAAGGTAAATTCTAGATTGATATGGGTAAAACTGAAAGTTGATGGAGAGAGATGGGTGATTATTGGTGCATATGCACCTGGGCATGAGAAGAAAGATCATGAGAGGCAAGTGTTTTGGGAGCAGCTGAATGAGTGTGTTAGTGGTTTTGATGCAAAAGACCGGTTTATAGTGATGGGTGATTTGAATGCAAAGATGAATAATGTGGCAGTTGAGGGAATAATTCGTATACATAGAGTTTTCAGTGTTGTAAATGGAAATGGTGAAGAGCTTGTAGATTTATGTGCAGAAAAAGGACTGATGATTGGGAATACCTGTTTAAAAAAAAGAGATATACATAAGTATATGTATGTAAGTAGGAGAGATTGCCAGAGAGCGTTATTGGATTACGTGTTAATTGATAGATGCACGAAAGGGAGACTTTTGGATGTTAATGTGCTGAGAGGTGCAACTGGAGGGATGTCTGATCATTATCTTGTGGAGGCGAAGGTGAAGATTTGTATGGGTTTTCAGAAAAGAAGAGAGAATGTTGGGGTGAAGAGAGTTGTGAGAGTAAGTGAGCTTGGGAAGGAGAATTGTGTGAGGAAGTACCTGGAGAGACTGAGTAGAGAATGGAAAAAGGTGAGAACAAAGGAGGTAATTGGAGTGATGGAGGAATGAAATGTATTTAGGGAATCAGTGATGGATTGCGCAAAAGATGCTTGTGGCATGATACGCGGGGGAGGTGGGCTGATTAGAAAAGGTAGTGAGTGGTGGGATGAAGAAGTAAGATTATTAGTGAAAGAGAGGAGAGAGGTATTTGCACGATTTTTGCAGGGAAAAAATGCAAATGAGTGGGAGATGTATAAAAGAAAGAGGCAGGAGGTCAAGAGAAAGGTGCAAGAGGTGAAAAAGAGGGCAAATGAGAGTTGGGGTGAGTGAGTATCATTAAATTTCAGGGAGAATTAAAAGATGTTGTGGAAGGAGGTAAATAAAGTGCTTACGACAAGGGAGCAAATGGGAACTTCAGTGAAGGGGGCTAATGGGGTGGTGATAACACGTAGTGGTGATGTGAGAAGGAGAGGGATTGATTATTTTGAAGGTTTGTTAAATGTGTTTGATGATAGAGTGGCAGATATAGGGTGTTTTGGTCGAGGTGGTGTGCAAAGTGAGAGGGTTAGGGAAAATGATTTGGTAAATAGAGAAGAGGTAGTAAAAGTTTTACGGAAGATGAAAGCCGGCAAGGCAGCAGGTTTGGATGGTATTGCAGTGGAATTTATTAAAAAAGGGGGTGACTGTATTGTTGACTGGTTGGTAAGGTTATTTAATGTATGTATGTATGTATGAGGATTGGCGGAATGCGTGCATAGTGCCATTGTACAAAGGGAAAGGGGATAAGAGTGAGTGCTCAAATTACAGAGGTATAAGTTTGTTGAGTATTCCTGGTAAATTATATGGGAGGGTATTGATTGAGAGGGTGAAGGCATGTACAGAGCATCAGATTGGGAAAGAGTAGTGTGGTTTCAGAAGTGGTAGAGGATATTTGGATCAGGTGTTTGCTTTGAAGAATGTATGTGAGAAATACTTAGAAAAACAAATAGATTTGTATATAGCATTTATGGATCTGGAGAAGGCATATGATAGAGGTGATAGAGATGCTCTGTGGAAGGTTTTAAGAATATATGGTGTGGGAGGCAAGTTGTTAGAAGCAGTGAAAAGTTTTTATCGAGGATGTAAGGCATGTGTACGTGTAGGAAGAGAAGAAAGTGATTGGTTCTCAGTGAATGTAGGTTCGCGGCAGGGTTGTGTGATGTCTCCATGGCTGTTTAATTTGTTTATGGATGGGGTTGTTAGGGAGGTGAATGCAAGAGTTTTGGAAAGAGGGGCAAGTATACAGTCTGTTGTGGCTGAGAGAGCTTGGGAAGTGAGTCAGTTGTTGTTCGCTGATGATACAGAGCTGGTGGCTGATTCATGTAAGAAAGTGCAGAAGCTGGTGACTGAGTTTAGTAAAGTGTGTGAAAGAAGAAAGTTAAGAGTAAATGTGAATAAGAGCAAGGTTATTAGGTACAGTAAGGTTGAGGGTCAATTCAATTGGGAGGTAAGTTTGAATGGAGAAAAACTGGAGGAATAAAGTGTTTTAGATATCTGGGGGTGGATCTGGCAGCGGATGGAACCATGGAAGCGGAAGTGAATCATAGGGTGGGGGAGGGGGCGAAAATTCTGGGAGCATTGAAGAATGTTTGGAAGTCGAGAACATTATCTCGGAAAGCAAAAATCGGTCTTTTTGAAGGAATAGTGGTTGCAACCAAATTTTAGGTGGAAAGATGGAGTGAAAAAGGTTTTGGATGATCAGGGCCTGAATATGCTGGAGGGTGAAAGGCGTGCAAGGAATAGAGTGAATTGGAACGATGTGGTATACCGGGGTCGACGTGCTGTCAATGGATTGAACCAAGGCATGTGAAGCGTCTGGGGTAAACCATGGAAAGTTGTGTGGGGCCTGGATGTGGAAAGGGAGCTGTGGTTTCGGTGCATTATTACATGACAGCTAGAGACTGAGTGTGAACGAATAGCGCCTTTGGTGTTTTTCCTTAGCGCTACCTCGCACAAATGAGGGGGAGGGGGTTCTTATTCCATGTGTAGCGGTGTGGCGATGGGAATAAATAAAGGCAGACAGTATGAATTATATACATGCGTATATATGTATATGTCTGTGTGTGTATATATATGTGTACATTGAGATGTATAGGTATGTATATTTGCGTGTGTGGACGTGTATGTATATACATGTGTATGTGGGCGGGTTGGCTCATTCTTTCGTCTGTGTCCTTGGGCTACCTCGCTAACGATGGACCCAGCGACAAAGCAAAATAAAAATAAAAAAAAAAATAAATATATATGCATAAATAAATATATATATATATATATATATATA
Organism: Panulirus ornatus; assembly: GCF_036320965.1. NCBI lineage: Eukaryota > Metazoa > Arthropoda > Malacostraca > Decapoda > Palinuridae > Panulirus > Panulirus ornatus. The sequence continues at coordinate 37,648,052 of NC_092225.1, forward strand.
TATATATATATATATATATATATATATATATATATATTATATATATATATATATATAGGTAAGTTTCAATGGAGAAAAACTGGAGGAAGGAAAGTGTTTTAGATATCTGGGAGTGGATCTGGCAGCGGATGGATCCATGGAAGCGGAAGTGGATCATAGGGTGGGGGAGGGGGCGAAAATCCTTGGAGCCTAGAAGAATGTGTGGAAGTCGAGAACATTATCTCGGAAAGCAAAAATGGGTATGTTTGAAGGAATAGTGGTTCCAACAATGTTGTATGGTTGCGAGGCATGGGCTATGGATAGAGTTGTGCGCAGGAGGATGGATATGCTGGAAATGAGATGTTTGAGGACAATGTGTGGTGTGAGGTGGTTTGATCGAGTAAGTAACGTAAGGGTAAGAGAGATGTGTGAAAATAAAAAGAGCGTGGTTGAGAGAGCAGAAGAGGGTGTTTTGAAATGGTTTGGGCACATGGAGAGGATGAGTGGGGAAAGATTGACCAAGAGGATATATGTGTCGGAGGTGGAGGGAACAAGGAGAAGAGGGAGACCAAATTGGAGGTGGAAAAATGGAGTGAAAAAGATTTTGTGGGATCGGGGCCTGAACATGCAGGAGGGTGAAAGGAGGGCAAGGAATAGAGTGAATTGGAGCGATGTGTTATACCGGGGTTGACGTGCTGTCAGTGGATTGAAGCAGGGCATATGAAGCGTCTGGGGTAAACCATGGAAAGCTGTGTAGGTATGTATATTTGCGTGTGTGGACGTATGTATATACATGTGTATGGGGGGGGGTTGGGCCATTGCTTTCGTCTGTTTCCTTGAGCTACCTCGCAAACGCGGGAGACAGCGACAAAGTATAATAAAATAATAATATATATATATATATATATATATATATATATATATATATATATAGATATATATATATATATATATATATATATATATATATATATATGTATATATATACACAGACATATACATATACACACGTGCATAATTCATACCGTCTTTCCTTATTCAGTCTCGTCGCCACCTCGCCACACTTTAAATGAAAACCCTCTACCATGCATGTTCGGGAGTAGAACTATGGAAAGCCAACAAAGGCACCAATTCGTTCACAGTCAGCCTCTAGCTGTCATGTATATGCACCGAAACTACAGTTCCATTTCCACATTCAGGTCCTACAAAACTTTCTATCTTTTTACCCCTGACGCTTCATAGCCTTGGTTCAAGACATTGACAGCACCTCGACCCGGTAAAACCACATCTTTCCAATTCAATCTATTCCTTGCACACCTTTCACCCTCCTGCATGTTTCAGGCCCGATCACTTCAAAATGTTTGTCACTCCATCTTTCCACCTCCAATTTGGTCTCCCAGTTCTCCTCGTTCCCCCACCTGTGAACATATATTCTTTGTCAATCTTTCCACGACCATTCTCTCCATGCGACCAAACCAAATTTCAGAACACCCTCTTCTGTTCTCTTAACCGCACTCTTTTTCTCACCACACATCTCTCTTACCCTTTCATTACTTACTTGATCAAACCACCTTACACCACATACTGTCCTCAAAAAAATCTCACTTCCAGCACATTAACCCTCCTCCGCACAAACCCTATCTATAACCCATGCCTCGCAACCATATAACATTGTCGGAACCACTATTTCTTCAAACATACCCATTTTTGCTTTTCGATATAACGTTCTCGCCTTCCACACATTTCTAAATGCTCCCAGATATTTCGCCGCCTCCCCCACCCTATGATTCACTTCAGCTTCCATGGTTCCCTCCGCTGCCAAATCCACTCCTAGATATCTAAAACACTTCACTTACCCCAATTTTTCTCCTCTCAAACGTACCTCCCAGTTGACTTGTCCCTCAACCCTACTGTACCTAATAAACTTGTTCTTATTCACATTTACTCAGCATTATTCTTTCACACACTTTACGCTATGGAGACATTCTTTCACACACTTTACTTTATGGAGACATCACGCACCCCTGCCGCAAACCGTCATTCACTGAGCACCAATCACTTTCCTCTCTTCCTACCCGTACACATGCCTTACATCCTTGATGAAAAATTTCACTGCTTATAATAACTTGCCTCCGACACCATATATTCTTAATACCATCCACAGAGCATCACTATCAACTCAGTTATATGCAAACTACAGATCCATAAATGCTACATACAAATCCATTTGCTTTTCTAAGTATTTCTCACATACATTCGTCAAAGAAAAACCTGATCCACACATCCTCTACCACTTCTGTCGAAATGTGTGCGGATGTAACTAAGATGAAAAAAAGGGAGAGATAGGCAGTACGTTTGAGTAAAGGAGCATGGATGTTCTGGCTTTGATTGAAACGAAGTTCAAGAGTAAAGGGGGAGAGTGTTTTGGAAATGTCTTGGGAGTAAATTCAGAGATTGGTGAGAGGACAAGAGCAAGGGAAGGAGTAGCATTGCTCCTGAAACAGGAGTGGTGGGAGAATATGAGAGAGTGTAAGAAAGTAAACTCTAGATTGATATGGGTAAAACTGAACGTGGATGGAGAGAGATGGGTGATTATTGGTGCATATGCACCTGAGCATGAGAAGAAAGATCAAGAGAGGCAAGTGTTTTGGGAGCAGGTGAGTGAATGTGTTAGTAGTTTTGACGCAAGAGACCGTGTTATAGAGGTGGGTGATTTGAATGCAAGGGTGAAGAATGTGGCAGTCAGGGAATAATTGGTGCATATGGGGTGTTCAGTGCTGTAAATGGAAATAGTGAAAAGCTTGTAAACTTAAGCGCTGGAAAAGGACAGGTGATTGGGAATACCTGGCTTAAAAAGAGAGATAAACCTAACGTATGTAAATAGGAGAGATGGCCAGAGAGCGTTATTGGATTACATGTTAATTGATAGGCGCGCGAAAGAGAGACTTTTGGATGTTAATGGGCCGAGAGGTGCAACAGGAGAGATGTCTGATAATTATTTGTAGAGGCTTTCAGAAAAAAAGAGTGAATGTTGGGGTGAATAGAAGAGTGGGAGTAAGTGAACGTGAGAAGGAGACTTGTGTGAGGAAGTACCAGGAGAGGCTGATTACAAAATGGACATAGGTGAGAACAAAGGACATAAGGAGAGTTGGGGAGGAATGGGATGTATTTAGGGAATCAGTGATGGCTCACGCAAAAGATGCGTGTGCTATGAGAAGCGTGGGTCGTAGGCAGATTAGAAAAGGTAGTGAGTGGTGGGATGAAGAAGTAAGATTATTGGTAAAAGAGAAGAGTGAAGCATTTGGACAATTTTCGCAGGGAAATAATGCAAATGGCTTGGAGATGTATAAAAGAGAGAGACAGGAGGTCAAGAGAAAGGTGCAAGATGTGAAAAAGAGGTCAAATGAGACTTGGGGTGAGGGAGTATCATTAGATTGTAGGGAGAATAAAAAGATGTTTTGGAAGGAGGTAAATGAATTGCGTAAGACAAGGGAAAAAATGGGAACATCAGTGAAGGGGGCAAAGGGGGAGGTGATATCAAGTGGTAGTTATGTGAGAAGGAGATGGAGTGAGTATTTTGAGGGTTTGTTGAATGTGTTTGATGATAGAGTGGCAGATATAAGGTATTTTGGTTAAGGTGATGTACAAAGAGAGAGGGTTAGAGAGAATGACCTTGTAAACAGAGAAGAGGTAGTAAAAGCTTTGCGGAAGATGAAAGCCGGCAAGGCGGCGGGTTTGGATGGTATTGCAGTGGAATTTATTAAAAAAGGAAGTGACTGTGTTGTTGACTGGTTGGTAAGGCTATTTAATGTATGTATGACTCAAGGTGAGTTGCCTGTGGATTTTCGGAATGCTTGCATAGTGCCATTGCACAATGGCAAAGGGGATAAAGCTGAGAGCTCAAATCAAAGAGGCATAAGCTTGTTGAGTATTCCTGGGAAATCATATGGGAGAGCATTGATTGTGAGGGTGACTGTATTGTTGACTGGCTGGTAAGGATATTTAATGCACGTAAAAGACTCATGGTGAGGTACCTGAAGACTAGCGGAATGTTTGCATAGTGCCATTGTACAAAGGCAAAGGGGATAAGAGTGAGGGTTCAAATTACAGTGGTATAGGTTTGTTGAATATTCCTGGGAAATTTAATGGGAGGGTATTGATTGAGAGGGTGAAGGCATATACAGAGCATTAGATTGGGGAAGAGCAGTGTGGTTTCAGAAGGTATAGAGGATTTGTGGATACGGAGTTTACTTTGAAAAATGTATGTGAGAAATACTTAGAAAAGCAAATGGATTTGTATGTATCACTTATGGATCTTGAGAGGGCATATGTTAGAGTTGATAGAGATGCTCTGTGGAAGGTATTAAGAATATATGGTGTGGGGAGGTAAGTTGTTAGAAGTAGTGAAATTTTTCTATCGAGGATGTAAGGCATGTGTACGTGTAAGAAGAGAGTAAAGTGATTGGTTCTTTATTAATGTTGGTTTGAGGCACGGGTGCGTGATGTCTCCATGGTTGTATAATTTGTTTATGGATGGGGTTGTTAGGTAGGTGAATGCAAGAGTTTTGCCGAAGCTGGTGATTAAGTTTGGTAAACTGTGTGAAAGAAGAAAGCTGAGGGTAAATGTGAATAAGAGCAAGGCTATTAGGTACAGTAGGGTTGAGGTACAAGTCAACTGGGAGGTAAGTTTGAATGGAGAAAAACTGGAGGAAGTGAAGTGTTTTAGATATCTGGGAGTGGATTTGACAGCTGATGGCACTATGAAAGTGGAAGTGAATAATACGGTGGGGGCGTTGAAAATTATGTTTGGAAGTAGAGAACATTATCTTCGAAAGCAAAAATGGGTATGTTTGAAGGAAGAATGGTCCCAACAATGTTATATGGTTGCGAGGTCTGGGCTATTGATAGAGTTGCTCGTAGGAGGGTGGGTGTGCTGCAAATGAGATGTTTGAGGACAATATGTGATGTGAGGTGGTTTGATCGAGTAAGTAAGAAACGTGTAAGAGAGATGTGTGGTAATAAAGACAGTGTAATTGAGAGAGAAGAAGAGGGTGTTTTAAAATGGTTTGGTTACATGGAGAAAATGAGTGAGGAAAGATTGACCGAGAGGATATATGTGTCAGAGGTGGAGGGACGAGAAGTGGGAGACCAAATTGGAAGTAGAAAGATGGAGTGAAACAAATTTTGAGTGATCGGTGCCTGAACTTGCAGGAAGGTAAAAGGAGTGCAAGGGATAGAATGAACTGGAACGAAGTGGTATACCGCGGTCGACGAGCTGTCAATGTCTTGAACCAGGGTATGTGAAACGTTTGGGGTAAACCATGGAAAGTTCTGTGGGGCCTGGATGTGGAAAGGGTGCTGTGGTTTATATGCATTATACATGACAGCTAGAGACTGAGTGTGAACGAATGTGGCCTTTGTTGTCATTTCCAGCACTACATCGCGCACCTACGGAGGGAAGGGGTTGTCTTTCCATATGTGGCGGGGTGGCGACGAAAATGAATGACGACAGACATCATGAATTATTTACACACACACACACACACACATATATATGTATACAATATATATATATATATATATATATATATATATATATATATATATATATATATATATATATATATATATATATATATATATATATATTCATTCATTTTGCTTTGTCGCTGTCTCCCGCGTTTGCGAGGTAGCGCAAGGAAACAGACGAAAGAAATGGCCCAACACACCCCCATACACATGTATATACATACACGTTCACACACGCAAATATACATTCTTATACATCTCAATGTACATATATATATATATATATATATATATATATATATATATATATATATATATATATATATATATATATATATAAATATATATATATATATATATATATATACACACACAAACATATACATATATACACATGTACATAATTCACACTGTCTGCCTTTATTCATTCGCATCGCCGATTCGCCACACACGGAATAACAGCCTCCTCCCCCCTCATATGTGCGAAGCAGCGCTAGGAAAAGACAACAAAGGCCTCATTCGTTCACATTCAGTCTCTAGCTGTCATCTAGTGATGCACCGAAACCACAGCTCCCTTTCCACAGCCAGGCCCCATACAACTTTCCATGGTTTACCCCAGACGCTTCAAATGCCCTGGTTCAATCCATTGACAGTACGTCGACCCCGGTATACCACATTGTTCCAATTCACTCTATTCCTTACACGCCTTTCACCCTCCTGCATGTTCAGGCCCATGTTCACTCCTAATCTTTTTCACTCCATCTTTCCACCTCCAATTTGGTCTCCCACTTCTCTTCGTTCCCTCCACCTCTGACACATATACACTCTTGTTCAATCTTTCCTCACTCATTCTCTCCATGTGACCAAACCATTTCAAAACACCCTCTTCTGCTCCCTCAAGCACACTCTTTTTATTTCCACACATCTCTCTTACCCTTACATTGCTTACTCGATCAAACCACCTCACACCACATTTTGTCCTCAAACATCTCATTTCCAGCTCATCCACCCTTCTGCGCACAACTCTATCCATAACCAACGCCTCGCAACCATACAACATTGTTGGAACCACTATTCCTTCAATCATACCCATTTTTGCTTTCCGAGATAATGTTCTCGACTTCCAAACATTCTTCAAGGCTCCCAGAATATTCGCCCCCTCCCCCATCCTATGATTCACTTTCGCTTCCATGGTTCCATCCGCTGCCAGATCCACTCACAGATATCTAAAACACTTTACTTCCTCCAGTTTTTCTACATTCAAACTTACCTCCCAATTGACTTGACCCTCAACCCAACTGTACTTAATAACCTTGCTCTTACTTGCATTTACTCTTAACTTTCTTCTTTCACACACTTTACCAAACTTAGTCACCAGCTTCTGCAGTTTCTCACATGAATCAACTAACAGCACTGTATCATCAGCGAACAACAACTGACTCACTTCCCAAGTTCTCTCAACCACAACAGACTGCATACTTGCCCCTCTTTCCAAAACTCTTGCAGTCACCTCCGTAACAACCCTATCCATAAACAAATTCAACAACTTTGGAGACATCACACACCCCTGCCGCAAACCTACATTCACTGAGAACCAATCACTTTCCTCTCTTCCTACACGTACACATGCCTTACATCCTCGATAAAAACTCTTCACTGCTTCTAACAAGTTGCCTCCCCCCAATATATATTCTTAATACCTTCCACAAAGCATCTCTATCAACTCTATCATATGCTTTCTCCAGATCCATAAATGCTACATACAATTCCATTTGCTTTTCTAAGTATTTCTCACATACATTCTTCAAAGCAAACACCTGATCCACACATCCTCTTCCACTTATGAAACCACACTACTCTTCCCCAATCTGATTGTCTGCACATGCCTTCACCCTCTCAATCAATAATTTACCAGGAATACTCAAAAAACCTATACCTCTGTAATTTGAGCACTCACTCTTATCCCCTTTACCTTTGTACAATGGCACTATGCAAGCATTCCGCCAATCCTCATGCACCTCACCATGAATCATACATACATTAAATAACCTTACCAACAAGTCAACAATACAGTCACCCCCCTTTTTGATAAATTGCACTGCAATACCATCCAAACCCGCTGCCTTGCCGGCTTTCATCTTCCGCAAAGCTTTTACTACCTCTTCTCTGTTTACCAAATCATTTTGCCTAACCCTCTCACTTTGCACACCACCTCGACCAAGACACCTTATATCTGCCACTCTATCATCATACACATTCAGCAAACCTTCAAAATACTCACTCCATCTCCTTCTCACATCACCACTACTTGTTATCACATCCCCATTAGTCACCTTCAGTAAAGTTCCCATTTGCTCTCTTGTTTTACTTTATTTACCTCCATCCAAAACATCTTTTTATTCTCCCTAAAATTTAATGATACTCTCTTACCCCAACTCTCATTTGCCCTCTTTTTCACCTCTTGCACCTTTCTCTTGACCTCCTGCCTCTTTCTTTTATACATCTCTCACTCATTTGCATTCTTTCCCTGCAAAAATCGTCCAAATGCCTCTCTCTTCTCTCTCGCTAGTAATCTTACTTCCTCATCCCAGCAGTCACATCCTTTTCTAATCAATCCACCTGCCACGCTTCTTATGCCACAAGCATCTTTGCTTCCCTAAATACATCCCAATCCTCCCCCCTCCTCTTACCTCCTCTGTTCTCACCTTTTTCCATTCTGTACTCAGTTTCTCCTTGTACTTCCTCCCACAAGGCTCCTTCCCAAGCTCACTTACTTTCACAACTCTCTTCACCCCAACATTCTCTCCTCTTTTCTGAAAACCTCCATAAATCTTCACCTTCGCCTCCACAGGATAATGATCAGACATCCCTCCAGTTGCACCTCTCAGCACATTAACATCCAAAAGTCTCTCTTTCGCTCGCCTATCAATTAACACGTAATCCAATAACGCTCTCTGGCCATTTCTCCTACTTGCATACCTAAACTTATGTATATCTCGCTTTTTAAACCAGGTATTCGCAATCTCAAGTCCTTTCTCAGCACAAAATCTACAAGCTCTTCACCATTACTATTTACAACACTGAACACCCT